>NW_021821453.1:0-69064 GCF_901001135.1 Rhinatrema bivittatum | reverse complement strand
AAAACTATATCAAAAAATACACCACAGGATGCAGCGACCAAAAACTACAATAATGGCCTGTTAATATAGTATATCTGAGACTTCCCATTTCCACTCTAGTCTATGAGTCCTCCAGGTGACCCAGAATGCGGTAGCCTAAGTGTAGGTATCCGGTGCTGGACGCACACAACACCGTGGATTGCCTCCTGCTTTCTTGTATTATCCGAGCCTTAAGGATTTATGTCCCCACTGGTCAGCTGAGACAGAAAGAAGTCCCCTTGTTTTGGCACATTGGACTTTGTGAAAGCACAGAGCAAGTCTTTGTGGTAGTGGGGTCTGATATTGTGCAACTGTTTGCCAGCCAGAGCATTTAAAGGCCAAGGCCTACATAAAATCTTTTAAGAACATTTCCTATTCCAGCAGGCCTACATAGGGGTTATGATTATATCAGATTTAAGTTAGTTTTTGCCTTGACTATTAATGTACTGTCTGGTATAGAGTTAACTGTATTGTATTTTAATTTTCTTTACTGTTTATTTATGTAGAATGTATGTTCTGTTTGTAATCTACCTTGGTTTATAGATAGGTGGGATAGAAACATTTAAATAAATACATATTTAATATTTAATATTTATTTAAATATTTAATATTTATTTAAATAAATAAAATTTAAATAAATACTTCTGCTTTCAAAATCTATCTTATCTGTGCACTGCATTGCTGGACAGAAGTGTAGTTTGAAAATAAAGCAAAGGTTATTGGAATCACTAATCCCTGTGAAATATTGCTGTCCTTGAAGTGCCACCATACTGAATGTTATGTCTCAAGGTTTAAAAAATAAATAAAACCTGTAATTTGTATGCCCGAGAATGATCCCCACCTTAACAACTATAAACTACATCTGACCAGGCTGTAACACAAGTATGAGGCTATACAGAATTTTAGCATGGCCAGGGAGAAAGAACTGAAAGTTATGAGATAGATGCTCATAGTTTAAGCAACACCATTCCAGATCTGTAAGCCCTAATGGTGAAGGCAGACTTAGATATTTTTGTTTCAATTCATTTAGTTCCTTCATAGGTCACCTCCACTCATTTGATTTGTTTCAAACAAAAAAAATGTTTACTTATTCGTTCCATTCATTTTTTTCGTTTTTGAGGAAAGTCAGTAGGGGGAAGCAATTCAGCCCATTTTGAGCTTCAACATTGGGGTTTTCTAATCTAATGAAGCTAAAGGGGAGGAAGAGAACTCCAAGGCACCAAGACTGTGGCAAAATGGCACCAAATGTGGCATGAATAACCTAAGGCACCATAAAGGGCAAAAGGGTACCATCAGGGACAGGAGGTCTCCACGGCACCAAAAATAGAGAAGGAGCAAAGCAATAGAAAAAGTGTCAGAAACAGCCCAAGTCTTCCAAAGAGGACACCAATAACAGTGGCATGAACATCTTATGGTGCCATGAAGGGGGAACAAAGCAGCAAAGGTGGCAGACATAACCCCAGGCATTGATTAAGCAGCACAAAGACCCCAAAGCACCCTGAAAGGTACAAAGCAAAATGGAAAGAACACCCCAAGGTGTAAAATCTGGGGTGTAACAGTAAGACCCCCCCAAGATGTAAAGTCTTGGATATGACAGCAAGGCTAAGTTGTAGTAAAACTCTCAAGGTGCATTGTCAAGAACAGGGCAGCTTCACCTTGCTTGTCCTCCATCCGATCTACTCGCCCTCTTCTTCCATCTTGGTTCTGTCCTGGTTATTCCCTCATTCAGAGTTTCTTGGTTGCTGTCCTTATCAGTAACACTGCAGCATTTTTAAAAGAGCCATAGTCTTGAATGGGAAACAAACGAATAAAACAAACATTTTTGTTTAATTTGTGGGCATCCTCCATTTGTTTCAGGGTCCACAAATGAAATAAAAGTGGTCTTATTTGTTGCATTTTACCCATTTATTTCAAACAAATGCACATCCCTAATTGTTATCATGGGGATGTATCCATGAATGGGATATGTCCATGTTACGACTGCAGCTGCCCGACGTCTCCACTCCGCCCTCCTTACCTCTTTGGCGACTCCTCCCGCGGTTGATGGATGTCTGGCTGCCACAGCATCTGCCTGCTGTTCTCTCTGGCGTCCCCAGTCCAGCTTGGACGCTGCATCCCGCTGCCATAGGGCGCACGTGGCCCTGCTTCTTATTCCTTCTCTGGCGCGAACCTCAGGGGCGTCCCCTGTGATGACGTCACACATCCCAGATACAAAAGCCTACTCTGTTTGCTAGCTATTCGAGTTAGCAAGGGACTCCTTACGGATGGGATTCGCTCTCCGTACTAGCTACTATGCCTCTCCATAATTGGACTTACTCTATCGGGGTACCCGCTCCTCGGGGGCCTCTCTCTTTTCTTTCAGGTTGCTGTCTGGAACTGGTACTCGCTCCTCGAGGGCCCATATTCCCGGAGAGTACTGCCTGAGCTCTCTTCTGCTTGGAAGAACCCGCTGCCTACACCATCAGTGAGTTACCATCTATATTCTCTCAGAGCTGTTCCCTGGAACCAGGTACTCGCTCCTCGAGGGCCTGCCTCTATTCCAGCTTCTGTGTTACCTGTGTTACTGTGATATAGTGCGGGCTACCTGTGTTACCTGTGTTACTGTGACATAGTGAGGGCTACCTTTGCCCTCACTATGTCATACGGTCGCCCGTATGACATAGTGAGGGCAAAGGTAGCGCCGGCGCCATTTTGAAGATTGGCAATACGGCCCGCGTGCAGGAGGTCGCTCCCGGACCCCCGCCGGACTTTTGGCAAGTCTTGTGGGGGTCAGGAGGCCCCCCCCAAGCTGGCCAAAAGTCCCTGGGGGTCAGCGGGGGTCCGGGGGGGATCTCCTGCACGCGTGACGTCGGGAGCCAGGAACCAAAATGGCGCCGGCGCTACCTTTGCCCTGTCACATGATAAGGGCAAAGGGCCACCGGCGCCATTTCTTAACTCAGCCGTGGCCAGAAAGAGAGGGAGATCATGTCGGGACCCCCCCCCCCACTGGACCCCAGGTAATTTAAAACATTTTGGGGGGGTTCGGGAGGGGGGGGGATTTGTTTTAAAGGTTCGGGGTGGGTTTTAGGGTTTTTTTGGTGTGCCGGTTTTCTCGCGCCCTATTTAACGATACAATACAAATGCCCCTGACGATAAATCGGGGGCATTTGTATTGTATCGTGCACTCTAACGATTTTGGATGATTTTAAAATTATCTGGCGATAATTTTAATCGTTCAAAAATGATTCACATCCCTACTACTCACTACTGCCACCTCTGGTGGCTTCTCAACTCTGTTTAATAAAAGATAATTCTGTGTTGTGTGTCCTAAAGCTGAGCCTGACCTGTGGCCCCTCACGGGACTTCCCCCCCGTGGGCGTGGTCATCTGCCACAGTGTCCAAGGGTCCACCCAAAACCTTACAAACAATAACAGTCCATACCATGCTATAATCTATTTAGGAAGGATAGAGATGGCAGAAAAAGAGCAGGGAGGGAGAGGAGAAGTAACACTTTATGGAAAAAAAATAATATCAAAGAAATGAAATGCAAGGAATGCGGGGAAAGGAGCAGCTGCTAAAGGCTATTTTGGAATAAGGTGATGGCATTCACATCTACACTGGTGTGGTCTACAAATCTCCAATTCCCAAATCCAAAAGATGGGAATGAAGGGGGAGGTGATATTGATAAGAGGTTATGTGGATTGGAGTATCCCTTCTGTGGACTTAATTAGAAGTAGAGAGATAATAGATTCCATCAAGGGGCTCTGCTCAGTTATTAGTTTCATATAGGCAACCAGTGCCAGATAACAAATTGGCATGTGTGTTTAGCCATTCTAAAATGTCATCTAAAATAGCTGCCATTATTTTTAAGCATTGGAACATTTTATCATTACATAATATTTTTTTTACATCGACCTAACATTGCATATAGGAGAAGTAGAAATATTAAAGAGATGGTCATGTGATCCATGTGACCAAGTGAACACAATTCTGAATATTCTTTAATATCTGGGCACTATGCATGCAGTAATTGTTCATTTTGTTATCAAACATTGGAAGGACTAACACAGATTCATCTTGTTACTAATATCACATTCAAGAATACCATGTGTGGATCCTGCTGTATTGTATACCTCATCATATGTCCATGTCAGCTTCTATGTAGGTAGGCCAAAAGATCCTTATAAAACGAAATTTGTGGAACATCGAAGTTGTTTGAAAACTAATAAACAGCAAGCACCTTTTGTTTCACATTTGTGTTGCACATGGGCAGAGTTTTTCAAATATTAAATGGACGGTTTTGGAACATATATTACCATCACAATGTGGAAGAGATATGTCTTCTTTATTAAATTATTGGGAACAGTTTTATATATTTACTCTGTGATCTGTCCAGCCATCAGTTTCAATGAAGAAGTTGAGGGGTATTTAGTTATTTGAACAACACTGATGTTAGCACCTTGTTTTCTACCTAGTCCTCTTATATACCATTTCAAGATAAATGCTTTTTATTTGCAAAAATTTAAAATAAAAATAAATGGACTTTGTATGAACAATTATGGACCTCTGAAAGAACCGTTAAGTTATTTATGTAGGCTTGTCTCTCATGTTCTTATGGCAATAATGTGGTTGATTTTATATAATTATATTGGATGAGTCCTTGATTTTGCTTTAGAACACTACTTTTAAGTGACTACTGGATGGTATTTGGGGTACTATGGAGTATAATATGTTGCAATTTATTGAGATGGTTTTAATTGGGTTGTTCATTAAGAGGTCTAGTGAGGGTTTCCCCTTAATTATAATAGGAAACAATGATTGGTGGGCAGTGACTTAGGAGGGGTAGAAATTCTGAATCCATCTGATAGCAAGAGCCCTTTCCAGAATATGGAGTGATGTAAGAAGCCTGAAGTAGCTAGTCTGCAGGTTGGAGGGCCTGGGGACCCCCACAGCATGGAGTGGGACCCTGCAGGACTTTTCTCCTCAAGGGAAAAGGTTCAAGGTCAAGAGTTTGAAGGAAAGGATATTCCTCCCCCCGATGAAATAGCCAGGAGCTAGGGGAACAAGCTTGTTCCAAAATGAGAAGTGCCCCAAGGAGGATCAGAGCATGGAAGAGACTGGAGAGACCTGCATGTTGCTGGAAGTTGAGATGAGCAAGTGGCCAGGGAGTCGTGAGTAGACAATAGAGATGTCAGAACCATGTCCCACAAGGAATTTGGAATGGAGGAAGACTAGGAGGGGAATGATTTACATGTCTCACATTGGAGTTTGGGGTTTAAGGAAGAGGAATCTGAAGAGTGGGATTCACCTATCCTTTGTGTGAGGGGGTGAGTTCAAAGGTGGGAGATGGTATTCCAGTCTCTGGGATACAATGTATTACTCTTGGATTTCAAATGTTTAACTTGACTGAATATCCCATGAACTCTGATTAATTCAGTATGCTCTGTATATCTTCCATAAGGTCTGTATATAGTTGTTGGCTGGACAATTCAGAAAATAAAGTTGAGTGTTTGATTGGACCTGAGTGAAATTACTTTTGTTGAGACCTCAAGGGTGGCCGGTGCCTAATGTCCTCAAGAAGGACAGGGCTCATGGAGGGAAGGGTATTATTTAGCCTTCTCCACTTCCTCTTGTTGGGACCACTTCAGTATCTGCATGACCCCTTTTTTGAACCCACCAAGTAAATTAGATAGACTGATTGCTAATAAGAAGGATCAGATCCTCTCATTATTTTATGTACCCTGTTCTGAGGCCCATATCTCAAAAGGAGGTAGCTAGGCTAAAGAAATACAACCAAGAGTGTAAGGTCTGCACCAAAGCTATATAAAATGAGACGAGAGAAGAGGAGAGACAGGAGAGATATGGTAGAGACATTTAAATACCTGACAAATATTAATCATGGATAATCAATCCCAAAATGGAACAGAATCTTTTAGGTTCTTATTTCCTATTGTGAAACAATATAATGTGACTTGTTCAAACTCTTTTTTATACTAGTATCATACAGTGTGCGCTTCTGCCACAAAAACCTAGCTAAAGAGGCACAATTTATAATCATGTACCAGTGTATTGCAGCAAAAATGCACTATATAGAGGCAATACTTTTTTCTCAATGTATCACCTTTTCTAAATGCAATTAAAATGACTTGTCTTGCAATACGTTGTTCACTGGTATTGTTTCAGAAGAGAATAAACCACAGATATTCAAAGGGGCGTGGGATAAACACTGTGGATCCATAAAGTCTAGAGGATGTGAATGAAGAGAAGAGGCACGGGGGTGGCTTGCTTGCAGGAATGACAGCTACTACCTGGAGATTAATATCCTTATTCAATAAACATACACACAGTTAATGCAACTCCAACATTGCTCTATACTTCAACGGCAAGAGGAAATGTGGAAAAAAGGATTTGCATCCACAAAAAAGCAGGGGAGTAGCTTGCTTGTTACGGCGGTTACTATCCCAAACCAAATAAGCCTGATACTTCACTTTCAATGCATATCCAGCATAGCTCTCTGCTTCAACGGCAGGGAGTGAAGAAAAGATGATTTATATTCAGACAACAACCAACAAGGAATGAATTACATAGTTTGAGTAAACAAATAAGCATGGGTGTAGCTTGCTTGTTATGGCGGTTACTACCCCGAATCAATTAAGCCTGATACTTCACTTGGAATACATATCCAGCACAGCTCACTGCTTCAACGACAGGGGGGATGAAGTAAAGAGGATTTATATTCAGACAACCAACAAGGACTGAATTGCACAGGCAGGGTAAACAAGCGTGGGAGTAGCTTGCTTATTACGGCGGTTACTACCCCAAACCAATTAACTAGATACTTCACTTAGATGCAGCTCCAGCACTGCTGTGTGCATCAATGGTGGGAGTGGAAGGGAATTGGAACCAAAACGTTACCAATAAGGGCCCTGACTTCAGCAGTCAGAGTAACAGATAAGTATGAAAACAAATAGGTATGAAAGCTTGCTGGGCAGACTGGATGGGCCATTTGGTCTTCTTCTGCTGTCACTTCTATATTTCTATGTTTCTATATATATAGTTTGCCAGTTGCTGTAAGAATTGTATTTAGTTCCTGAAATGGCTATCATCCAAAAAACACCAAGATGACATCGGGAACCCACTGGCTTTAGGTATGCATAATGCACAATAAGTAAACCTTTTCAGTGAAAAGGATGCTGTAGAACCAGGAGTCATGATAGGAACATCAGGAAATATTTGATCATGGAATGGGTGATTGATGTAAACCTGAAATGCTCGCCAGTAAAATGATGGTGGAAGCTAAAGTGATAATAGACTTCAAAAAGTTATAAGATAAACATAGAGGATCCTTACTTGCAACAAGTGAAAGACTTAGCGGAAGCATGACCTAATGGCCCACAACTTATGGGGGTAACAAGTAAGGAATGGTGGTTACGACCTTAACAGCAGTGATATGGCTACATCAGGTTTCCAAGAAGGCATTAGAGTAACCTCCATGGAGTGACTGTAGTTAAAACTTCAAATTCAATGAGCATGTTGAGGCCAAAAGCTTGATTTGATTTAATAATATGTATCCCCTATTTTTCCTGTGAAAATTGCTCACAGTGGTGAACAATAAAGTAATCATATATGGCAGTAAACATAAAAACAGACATAATAATACCCTAATATATTATCTTTGGTTAAACTATTGTGTATGTGGATTTTTATTTACATCACTTTGATTTTTGTCTATAAAAGTGATTTAATAAATCAGTAAACTAAACTAAACTTATCTTGCAATATTACTAGTAAATCAAATTAGATAGTTTGTCTTTTTGCGGACGACACTAAGATCTGCAACAGAGTGGACACACCGGAAGGAGTGGAGAGAATGAGATGGGATTTAAGGAAGCTGGAAGAGTGGTCGAAGATATGGCAGCTGAGATTCAATGCCAAGAAGTGCAGAGTCATGCATATGGGGAGTGGAAATCCGAATGAACTGTATTCGATGGGAGGAGAAAGGTTGATGTGCACAGAGAAGGAGAGAGACCTTGGGGTGATGATTTCTAATGATCTGAAGTCGGCAAAACAATGTGACAAGGCGATAGCTAAAGCCAGAAGAATGCTGGGCTGCATAGAGAGTGGAATATCGAGTAGGAAAAGGGAAGTGATTATCCCCTTGTACAGGTCCTTGGTGAGGCCTCACCTGGAGTACTGAGTTCAGTTCTGGAGACCGTATCTCCAAAAAGACAGAGACGATCTGAAGCTTGGTAGATGAGCGGGCCAGCACAGTGGGGAACGCAGACGGGTGAAGCTACAATCTGGTCAGGTGACTGGAAGCAGAGTCTGAGGCAGGCAGAGTTCAATCAAAAACAAGGTACAGGCTGTGGTCATGGCAGGCAGTAGTCAAGCAGAGTCAAGGTCCAGTTAAAATCAAAACCAGAGGATCAATCTGAGAAGGAAGACGAGGGACCACAGGAACACGAGGAGACGCTGAAGACAGACGGGAGGAAGACTGACCACAGACAAGGAGATACAGAGACAAACCAGACAGCAGGAACCAAGGGCAGAAGACACGGACTCAGGAACTCCCCAGCGGAGACAGGAACCAGGAAGATGAATGCTGGCAAAGCACTTCTCCAGGAGGAGTCAACCCATTGCCTAGGTACTGAAGAGGTGTTCCGGCAGGCTCTATATACTGGTGGCTCTGTGATGTCATCAGAGGGTGCTGCAGGGGGATTCTCATCATGGGCCTTTTAAATTCGCACAGGTCGGGCATGCACGCGCTCCTAAGGGATTCCCCTGGTGAAAACTAGCGGCGGTGGAAGCGGCTTGGCAGCAGCCTAGCTCCATTGTGGCGGAGCCAGGGAGGCCAGCCACATCATCAGAGGGACATCCTTGGAGGCCCGGGCTGAAGGTAAGAGCAGCGGTCCGCAGTGTGGGCCCACTGATCACCAAGTGCAATAATATTCCACCTTTCAGACACTTCAAAGTGGATTATATTCAGGTACTACAAGTATTTCCCTATCCCCATAGGATTCACATTCTAAGTTTGTACCTGAGGCCATGGAGAAGGAAGTGACTTGCCCAAGGTCACAAGCAATATCAGTGGGATTTCAACCCTGGCTTTCTTAGTTTACAGCTCTCTGTTCAAACCACTAGGATACTCTTCCCATTCATGAACTCGTTCTTTCATTTTCAAATGCAAGTTCTTTCCTCTGTCAAAAAAAACCTCCCAGAAACCCCTGCCCGGTCCTTTTCTCCATTACCACCGTTTCTCAGCCCCTCTTCCCCTATCCAGAGCTGAAAATCAGGCAGGAGCGATCTCCAGTTGCTCCTGCCCTGCTGGCGCCTGCTTCCCAGTGGAGCTAGCCAACTTTTGGCCGGTGCCATTTTAACTGTTTGCTGTAGAACAGAATAGCACTGGGCCTCATGAATGACAAACACTGACAAGCCAGCCAACATCATTTGGGGAAAAGGCACCCGGCAGGACAGGGGGAACTGGGTATTGGCCTTGAAAGAATCTTAAAGAAAGTTGACAAGGCCTGAAGTGGCTGCCAGTGGAGTTGGTGAGGCCAGTAAGTTGGCGGATTGTGGGCACTCCTGGGACGGATATGGGGGGGGGAGGGGCAGTATTGGGAAAAGGGTTGTGAGGGCACGTAAAAGGCAAGCGTGAAGAGGGGGGTGAAGTTGGTTGCACAAGGGAGTTTGCTCATCTACCTCAAATGGAAGAGTCTCAGCCGAGCAGACTGGATGAGCCGATCTGGCCCTTTCTGCTGACGTTCACTATATTACAACAAAGACAAAAGAGGAGCAGAGAGAGGAGCGAGAGCTATTGAAAGGGCTGGAAGCCAGGGAAAGAGAATGGGCAAAGAGTGGAATGGAGGGAAAGACAGGAGGACAGAGAAAGGAACGGCAGGGAAGAGCCAGGAGAAGAGCAGAAACAGAAAAGCCAAGAAAATAGACTTTGTCCCATTGCTGCCAGCATGGTCACTGTGAAAGCGCAACTGGGAACAGGCTCTGTTGACACAAATCAGGTGTCTGGCTGCATTTAGGGTTTTGGCTGAAGTAATTTACCTCTTTAAATATGATGCCGGGCCAAAAACGATGTGTGGGGAACATGTCGTTATTAGATAAGAGGCCACGTGTTGGCTCATTTGCTTTGTCTTTGGCACCAGGCCTCAGTTTAAACTAGAGATGGGCCAGTTTCCCGATTGGGAGCTTATTTTTATGGACACGGCTGGATTTTAGTTTGCAGATTTATGAATTAAAAAGTGTGCTGCAATAATGTATGATGTCATTTTGCCCCCCCCCCCCCCGATCCGGCTTGATAAAATCCCCTAACATCAGCTCAGCTGCAGTTTAAACATTGTATAGGAAAGGAAAGACGCGGGATTACCCTCCCCATGAAGCCCTGCACTTTATGTCACCTTGTACACTTTGTGAGGTTGCTGTCCGTCTTCCCAGAGCAAACATCAAAGCAGCTCAAGCAATAAATGTCCCTTGGTGAAAGTGAGACCAGCAGGATGATGTTGCACATGTGGCTGCAGTGTGGCTTCTAGACCATACTGTACTTACTCAACAAGGGCTGGCCGGGTGCTGCTGTGTCACTGACAGAGGCTGCGTCCCAAACCCAATGCCCTCTCCTTGGCTTGGATGGGGCTGGCAGCAGTGTGATGCCAGCCTGGCAGACACCGGGCAGCGTGTGCTGAGCGCTGTGCTAGCAGACGCTGGTGACGGGGTGAAGAGCCACCAATATCATCGACCGATTCCAAAGAAAACCGAATGCAGCCATTTCAGTGGCTGGCGCGTGGCAGAATAAAGATTGAAAGTGGAGAAACCATTAAGAAAGGATGCAAGCAAGCCCAGGATATCCCAACTAGGTTGCTCCTTCCTACAAGGGTAGGTTCCCAAGGGCCTGAAAAGTGGGTTAAGCATCTCAAAAGCCTTTTATGAGATTTTTTTGTTTTGTTTTGTTTTTAACTTGTAAGAGCTGAGAAAATCCTGGGTAATATAATTGTATTGTTTGCATCAAACCAAGTGGCTTCAAACAGTGCCCTCACTGATTGCAGTACAGAAACTACACTATGATTCCGCTTGCTGAAAGCATGGACAATCTTTTTTCCATTGAATTAAGCAGTGAACAGTGCGTGCGCTTAGAACACGTGTGCTGCTTTCTGTTATTAGTAGGAGGGCTGTCACGTGCTGAACCGGTCAACTTTCTGCACACCTACCCCTCTTCTCACCCCCACAAGGTGTGAAGCCATGCACCGGAGTCCGTCTGTCCCTGTGCTTGCCAATGTTTCCATTCTCAGAGGAAACACTGATTCAGAGAACCTGATTTTCAAGTCAATATTTGCTCAGCATATTTTTAACTCCATTTGGTCCCGTGACTGCAGGTTCTGCAAAGCTCATCGTCCAGCTCCCAATAATCTGAGCTCCAGGCTTTATCCCATTGGGATAGTGGCCTGCTGGCACACTCCCCATAGGCCACTATTAAAGCAAAAAACTAAGCAGTTAGCAGCCCCTATCCCCCAAGTTGTGGTTCTTGGATTTGTATGAAAACTGAATCCAAGGCAATGCGCTCAGATCCAAGTCCCAAAATACAAACGTGGCTTGCCTAAGATTCAGGGCCTCATTAGCAGCCTCTCTATCCGCTTCTCATCCCCGAGATGGATTTCCCTTATTGTCCAGGGATCCTCTGTCTGTTGTACTCCTGCTGTCGTGAGACTTACCGGCACCAACAGGGCCCGATTATGGGATTGCGGCCTGTGCATCCTGAAGTGCAGAAGGAGAGTACCACTCCTAACCTGCTAATGCTTTGCCGGCTTCACTTTGGAGTTTGAACTGCACAGGGTCACGTAGTCTTGCAGGACCTGCCAGCCTTGTGCAGCTCAAACTTTATAATGAAGCGTACAGAGGAGGGGGGGTAGATGCAGGTAAGAAGGGCTGCTCTCTGTAGAAGCGTTCCTGGGAGTGGAGTTGGGGAAGGATTTGGACTTACACACAGACTTCAATATTTTAAAACACACGCCTGTAAATTTTCATGGAAAACCTGTGCAGGTGGATTCCTTCTGTGGATAGATTTGGTGGAATCATTTTGAGAGTAGCCTGATGTGCATAAGTCCATTTTGAAAATTGGTGTAATTTATATGCTTATTTTTCAATTTTTTAAAGCAGTGTTCTTTCTGCTTGTAAGAACAGCGCTTGCCTGTGGTGGGCTCTGCAGTTTTTTTTCTCTGTAAGGTGTTGTGTGTCTTAACAAAAATATTGATGAAGGGTTTGTTTCCACATGTTCACCTGCTAATAATGCTATCATAGATTAAGTTTGGTCATCCAACCAGTAGAGTTTGTACGTTCATCTATCCAGCAGAGGAGAGAACCAATGAGGAAACAAATAAAACCTGATGAATAAGTAGTGCTGGCCACTGTTGTACCGCTGGCAGCAGGAATGTAACCTTGCAGTGTAGTTAGGAATAACTAAGGCATAGTAAATGGCCAATCAGCCGTTTCCTGTCACCGACTACCCCCTAAAGAGATGGAAAAGGCCTACATGTAAGCTAGTTTGGGCAACCAGGAGACAGATGCCACACATAAACCTTATTTTTAACTAATCTAAAACCAAGCTCATCAAGTCTTTGCAAAATCGGGGCCAAAACCCAAACATTTTGGGTTGACAGAATCAAGACTACAGGTACATCTCTAAGAAAAGCATCATTCTTCTTCCTGCTGGTGGTAAGCAGTGTTGTACCCACTTGGAGTCTGAGTCATCCAAGTCTTTTTCCATAGAAAATGAGAGAAAAGCCACAGGGAGTCCATATTTGAAAACCTGCTGGCCACGTAACTCGGCGTAGCTAGAGCCACTTATTCAGATACAAGTGTTCACTGATATATGGATAAAGTTATCCGGATATAGCAACAGAGTAATATGGTAAATGACAGCTGGAAAAGACCAAACGGTCCATCCAATCTGCCCAGCAAGGTGTTCAGGGTTGTAACTGCCACTCTGTGCATGTCAACTCCTGGCCTTGTTGTTGAGGGTTGTAACTGCTGCTCTGTGTGGGTCACCCCCTCACTTTCTTATTGAGGTTGTATATTCCACTCCATGCTGGTCACCCCTCGCCTTCATCGTGAGGGTTGTAACTGCCGCTCTGTGTGGGTCACCCCCTCGCTTTCTTATTGAAGTTGTATGTGCTCCATGTTGATCATCCCTCATCTTCTTGTTGAGGGTTGTAACTGCCGCTCTGTGTGGATCACCCCCTCGCTTTCTTATTAAGGTTGTATATTCCACTCCATGCTGGTCACCCTTTCACCTTCTTGTTGAGGGTTGTAACTGCCGCTCTGTGTGGGTCACCCCCTCACTTTCTTATTGAGGTTGTAACTGCTGCTCCATGTTGATCATCTCCTCGCCTCTTGTTGAGGGTTGTAACTGCCGCTCTGTGTGGGTCACCCCTCACTTTCTTATTGAGGTTGTATGTGGTGCTCCATGCTGGTTACCCCTCACCTTCTTGTTGAGGGTTATAACTGCCGCTCTGTGTGGGTCACCCCCTCATTCTTGTTGAGGTTGTACCTGCTGCTCCCTGCAGGTCACCTATATACCGAAAAGTCACCCCAGTGCTTCATTTCTATCTTCTTGCCCTAGGGGTCCTCTGGGTTTTTTTTTCCACACCCTTTTGAATTCAGTCATGGATAACTTTCAGCCTGCTATGTGCAAGTTATAAAATAAATGGATGATGTGCAAGTTATAAAATAAATAGGCAGATCGGTGGGGTTTTAAGGGTCGGGGCTAACAGGGGAAAAAGAAGTCTTTTAAACTAAGGGGGGGGGGGGGAGTTGGAAGTCCTATTCCTTACCTGGGTCAACTGGGAATGAACTGGTAAAACTGGAAATGGCATTGGCATGCATGTCTTTAAAAATCCCACTTATGCGGTAGAAGCAGCATTTGCATGTATAGACGCTTGTCCACTTAAAACTTTGCGCACATGCGCCCATATGCGTGCATATGTTATAAAAAGGCTATGCCCCTGGGCGCGGACCGAGGAATGCGCGCACATGTGTGCAGACATGCCTGTATAAAAGTTATCATCTTTGCATTTAAGAAAACTGCACTGAGATCCGCTCACAAGATAAGGTTTTATTTGCAGAAGAAAATTCATATAAAAAATAGGCAGACCAATGATTACACTTTAATGCCATGTTATAAGTATTAGATGGCATTTGATATAATGCTGGGTCAGGGTCCTGATATATGATGATCTAGTCTTATATAAGATTATTTTTGCTGACTTAAAAGGACAGAGCCCATACCTCTGATTTTGCTTCTTTCATCAGGGTTTGCTTTTACTTTCACTAACACATAGAAAAGTTGTACACTCAGAGAATGCACCCAGAAGAGCATATAGTGGGTTTTGTTTTGTTTTTTTTGTAGCTGGGCAAATAGGTTGCAGCAAAGAGAGCGCTGTCTAGACAGTAAGGGGCCAATTTTCAAAGGGTTTAAGCTCCTAACTGGGAGTTAGGCTCCTAATTTGGACCTTTTGAAAATTTACTAGAGTTGAGCACCTTAATTTAGCTCCTAGTTTCATAAAGCTCTTAAATTTTGGAGCATAACAAGTGGGTGTCTATGGAGAAAACAAAGCTAAGCATTGATTATCAGAACTAGGCGCTAAATGTAGGAGCCTAAATATAGGTAAAAATGAATAGCAGGCCTAAATTTAGGAGTCTAACTTTTTGGTCCCTATATTTATATGAATTTTCAGCTGAAAACTAAGAGGCCAATATTCAAAACAAGAAGATCCCCTAAATTAGGTCCCTAAATTGGGCACCTATATTTAGCTGAACTTAGGTGACGAACAGGGTAATTTTCAAAGGAAATTAGGAACATAGCAATTTTCAAAAGCCCCCCCTACATAGCAGCAGTAACTTTGAAAGGGGTATGCGGGTGCACATTGACGCAAAGGCATTGAATGTGCATGCCCAGGGACGTGGCGACTTTATAACATACGCGCACATATGCGTGTAGATCATAAAAAGCGTGTACTTATGAGCCTAATTTTGCAAGTAGGCGCACTCAACCGCACAATCAGGTTTCGGTCGCATAAGTCATGGAATTTTATAACCAGTGCACATTTACGCCAGGACCGGTTTCACCAGTTTTGTCCACCAGTCCACCCCATGTAGAGCAAGGTCACCTAAACCCCCCTTGATTTAACAGCCTGCACTCCCCCAAGTTAGTCCAGACTCTTTAAACCCCTCAGGGATGGCTTTTTGGTTTTTTAAACTTACCCCCTCCCCTCCTTAGCAGACGTCCAGTTATGTAGCACTAGACCTGGGCCCATGCCCAGGCTTGGAAGAATCTGCTCGCACAGCTCTTTGCCCCGCCTTGGAATGCTCAGGCCCCGCCCATGGCCCTTTTTGACTCTGCGCAAGATGTGTGCACAATGGGAAATACACACGCATGTGGTGGCTTTTAAAATACGGTGGACGCATATAAGTCAATTTTGGCATGCGCCGAGCTTTTAAAATTCACCTTTAAGTGCAGTCAACACTGGTAAAGCCTATTGTCAATTCAATAGCATGTACAGTATTGTAGCAATTTTCAATAGCTTTTGAAAATTGCTACAATATATGCTATTGAATTGTCAATAGGTTTTTCCCATGCTGATGCAGGTAAATGGGCTTTTAAAAATTATTTCTACTGTTCCTTGTTGGAATGAAATGAAAATTACTGGTTAGCATTCTCCTCACCATCTATAATCCCTTTCCTTTGTTCATTTCTGGTTGGGATGAGCGAGGCAAATCACCAGATGGATGACCTCCACTTCCTTGCTGCTGGCAGACTATTTCCTGAAAGTCACAAAAAGGAAAACACAAAACCCAACCGTCTGGTTCCTGTGGCTTCTCCTGTGAAAACAAAAAAGGGTAAACTTCTATTGAATGCACAGTTTTCTGTTAAGACAGCAAAGAACTGTGTACAATATGTACACAAAGTAAAAATGACAGTGGATACGTCTTTTTCAATATTTTGTTATTTTTTTTTTCCTGTAGCCCCTTCTTCTGGACAGTTTGAGAAATGCAGGGGTTGCGCTCAGTCTCAAGGCGAAGTCTTCACAAAGTTCTACAGCCCTGGAGTGTGGATTCCCCACATGAGGGGAGATGATAGACCTCCAGGGCCCAAGGCAAAGGGTGGCTCTTGCTGTCTCACGCTGGATGGATGTTCCAAAATTTAAAAAAAACACTTTACTGTAGATTTCCCAAGGTAATTAACTGGCACCATATACACTTGAATCTGATTATAATCCATGTTCCAAACTTATTCTTTCAATTGTCTCTCTCCCTCGCTCTGTGAACATGTTCATCAGAAATGGGCTTTGTCTCACTCTTTAGGGCATGAAATGATCTTTCAGATGGGCCTGGATCTCTTAAATCTTCAGAGCCTCTGTTCCCCACAATACTCCATCCCCCACTCAATTTTACCTTTCTCTTTCCTGAGATGAAGACTCCAGTGGGGGGTCTCCAGATGAAAATCCTTCACACGCTTAGGGGCAGATTTTCAAAGGGTTACGTGCATAAATTACGCGCGTAACCTCGAAAACCTGCTCCTGCGCGTGCCGAGCCTTTTTGCATAGGCTCGGCGACGCGCGCAAGCCCTGGGACACACGCATGTCCAGGGGCTTTGAAAAAGTGGCAGGAAGGGGCAGGGCACCGGTCCGGGGGTTGTCCTGAGTCTTCCGGACAGCGGCCATGCCGGGGCATGGCGCGCACAAGTTACACCTGCCAGAGGCAGGCTCCCCTAGGGCTCGGCATGCGCAAGATGCACAAATGTGCGATCATTTATTTTATCTTTTGTGCTCTTCTCAGTATGTGTGAAGATATGACACAATTTCCAGATAGAGGTCCTTATATCGGGTGTTTAGCTTTAATGCGGACGTGATGGAGGACTATATAACGTTGTTTTTACTCCAGATGAGGACGTGATTGAGGACTTGATTTTGGCGTGTATAAATGAGGAATATATCATAATACACCTGTTTTGCAGCTATTCTGTTCTAATCTTCTAAGATTAATTAAGAGGACTTCATATCAGGAGTGTAGTCTTAACAAGGATGGACAATGTTATTTTGACTTTTGTAGAGGACGTGATAGAGGACTTGCCACCAGCCGGTACAATTGAGAAACACTTCAGAACTAACCTCCCACGGAAGGGGAGTGGCTCTCACCGAGGTTCCGGAAGATGAATATAAAAGGTTCCGGGTTGTCGCCATTTGTTCAAATTCGGCGAGCTGAAGGCTGGCTCGCGTTCAGAAAAAATACTGCACGGAATGTAACCGCTGTCTTCAATTTTTGCATCGGATTGGTTTCCAGTTTCCAGCGTTTCCCCTGAAGCAGGACTATGGTCCAAAACATGGCCATGTCGGGACGTTTGGGACCGATTTATTATGGATGAGTACCTTTATACTAATATTAGTCTTTGAAATTTTGATCGGGACTGTTTTTATAATATCTTGAAAAAAGAAAAAATCTTCTAGGAGTTGACAAATGAAAGTAATTAAGACCCCTTATAAAAAACGAGATGGTTTGTTCTATGCCTGCTCGTATATAGAGGGTCTAACAAAAGTTTGTTTAGTCGGTATTAAGGTGCTTTTTAGCTTAAACCAGTACAAGTTTTGGCGTTTTTGGTTGTTTACAGAGTAGTGTACTGGAATACACGAGTGGTGTGGAGTGGGGTTATTGTGTGCTGGATAACTTTAGCCATGCCATTGAATAAAGACGGCTGAAGTTATCCAGCAAGTTTCAAAAATAGCTGCAAAGTAAAAAAAAATAAATAAAAATAGTAGCCAAGCAAGCTCAATCTCCCACCCCAACATAATTTTAAAAAGTGTTATTTTTAAAATAATTAAACCAATTTACAGGCCATGCTGGACCCTTCCCTATAAAAGAGCCCTCTTCTGCCTCCTACCTGACCCATAACCCCCACAAACCTCCAAGAAGCAAAGCCTTGGATCACTATGGCCTGCAACTTGCTTTAATTATTTTGAAGGGGTATGGTGAGATTGCTTCTAGGTCAGGCTCCAGCATTTTCTTTTAATTCTGGGAGGTAGAGGATCAGATCTGCTTGGCTGCTGTTTTTATTTTTTTTTATTAATATAGCCGGTTAGGTTTAAAGTTATCTGGGAAAACATGCCCTGCCTCCATAACTCCTTTTTTTATATCCATGTAAGTTTTAGCCAAATATTGACTCACTCAACCAAAACATATCCAGTTAGAGGAGGGGTGGGGGGTGGATATTTAAAACCTCAAATGTGTCTGGCTAAGTAACAAACTTAGGGGATTCTTTTCTAAACATGTATCGCTTGCGTTAGGGCCTTATGCACGCGATAAAGCCCTGTTTCACACGAAAAGGGCCTTTTCGCAGTGGTAATGTTAAAATTAGGGGGAGGGGAGGAGTTGGGGCAGAGTTAGGGAGGTGTCGGCAGCGGCATCGCTGCTGGCAATAATGTTTCGAACATTATCGCTGGCAGTAGCGTGGGGAATAGCACCACCTTTTATGGTGGCGCTATGCCCGCGATAGCCTGCAGCCGGCCGCACCATGGCAGGCGAAATCGCACCGCCGTGGTGTGATCAGCTGCCGGCTATCGCCCACCCGCCTCCTCCTTCGCACACGGAGTCTAGGAGTTTATATCTTTCCCATCAGGGAATCTTGGACATCAGATTGAATTAATAGCAGAAGAGGCCTTAATGATTTGGACTTTTTATTTGAGGTGTGAAACGTCTTAAGAATATTTGTTTCTACCACTGATTTTTGTGTAATAGTACAAGCTTTGGAGTAAATTTTCAAAGGGGTTTCACATATGAAAATAGCATACACACGTGTAGAGATATGCATTTGTTTTTCCCGAATTAGGCAAGTTCAATGAAATTGCCTAATTCGGTATGGTTCGGGGGAACCGAAAAATGAATGAAATATTTCCGAAATTTCAGCAAAATTCATTTTTCGGGTTAGTGCGCGCTAACTTTGACCCGTTAGTGTGCGCTATCAGGAGTTAGCAAGCACTAACCTAAAAATCGGGGGCCCCCCCCAAAAAACCCTGAATCACGGGAAAAATGAAATTTCCCCACGGGAGGCCCCGAAACAAAGCCTGAGACCATAAAAAAAAAACGATGCACATCATTGTGTAAGTAGCTTGTACTTACGAATATGCCATTTTATAAATATTGAAAGTCCACACGCATTTTCCACTTCATGCATACATTTTACCAACAGAAAAAAAGGGGCGGGCTAAGGGTATTTCGGACTAGGATTCAGAAGTACATGCGATAGTTGCTATTTTGTAAGAGATATACAAGTATACATTACATTACTGAACTTATTCATACACTTTTGCACTTGCTGACTAGCACAAGTAAAATTAGATTTGTCTGTTGGCTGCAGTTTTTGGGTGGGAGGTCTGGTGAACCGGTGAGGTTTCAGAGTGAAGTACTAGAGGGTCTAGGTAAACTGGAAATGGATTGGGTGAACTGGTGGAGATAGTGACGAACAGGAGAATTCAAGTACAGAAGTATTTTTTTTAATGTATATTTTGTTAACCACGTTTATAGTATATAACTGGTTTAGTAGTATACAAATTCGTTAAACCTCTGGCTCTTTCAGTTTCCAAGTTCACACGACCTTGTTTTATTGTAACTTTGCTTCATCTTCAATATTAATGTTATAACTCCCATGTTCCATGTGAACCGATATGATATGATCTGTATCATGAATGTCGGGATAGAAAAGAGTTAAATAAATAAATACATACATACATTTTCTAAATGATATACACATGTACTTTAAAAAAATACCTGCTTCTGTGTATAAATTGGGGGTTATAATGCATACATTTTTTTTTACATATCTAAAACATACACATGTTTTAGATATGTAATAAATATAATAGTAGAGAAGAATGCGTTTTCTTATCTTGGAAATATTCATGTTTGCTGAAACATCTGCATGCACATACTTTTGAAGAACTGCACAGTATTTTATAAAATAATCAGCTCCCACTGCATGGTTTATAAAATTCTAGCATAAATGACCACTTGTTCACTTATGCATGTGAATACTGTACCATGGATAGGTTTGAAAGTTAGGCTCTTTGAGGTACACGTACACGTGCACGTACTTTTGTTTGCGCAACCGGCCGAGTCACGCAGCCTGCCTCCGTTCCCTCTGAGGCCGCTCCGAAATCGGAGCGGCCTCAGAGGGAACTTTCCTTCCGCGTCCCCCACACCTTTCCCCTCCCTTCCACTACCCTAACCAACCCCCTGGTCCTACTAAATCCCCCCCCCCCTACCTTTGTTGGGCAAGTTACGCCTGCTTGAAGCAGGCGTAATTTGTTGTGTGTGTGCCGCCTCGCAACCCTCGGCACAGGCCGCAATGCCAGGGGAACTCTGGACTGCCCTCCAGGCCCGCCCCCCCGAACCGTCGCCATGCCCCCCAGAGCCGCCCCCAGACCGCCCCCTGACCCCGGACATGCCCCGGACACGCCCCCTCCCGCCCCTTTTACGAAGCCCGGGACTTACACACGGCTGGGGCTTTTGCACGCGCCGGCGGCCTATGCAACATAGGCCGCCATGGCGCACAGGGCTTTTAAATCTAGCCCTTTGATTTACCAACTCTGGACTACTGTAATTCTCTGTCTGTTGGCTTCCCTAAAATTAAATGCATGAACATCTTCAGAACTTGCTTCTCAATTAATTACTGACTCTGTCAAGGTGAGTGCATTCTGCTCAGTTGAAGGAGTTACAATAGCTTTTAGTATGTTTTTGTTCTTCGTTTAAAATGTTGCGATTCATTTTTAAGGCACTGAATGAAGACAGCCCCTATATGAGAGAATTATTTCAGCCCCACATTCCACCTCAACCATTGCATTTGAAAGATAAGTCACTGCTTATCATTCTTCCCCATGAGCTTTGCTGGTTACAATGGGCACAAAAAAAGACTTTGTCTATAATCGGTCCAACTTTATGTTATGCACTTCCATAGTCTATCAAAGATAAAGCAGATATAAAAACTTTCCCATAAGCAAAGGCTTGCTTATTGGTACGTGCACTTCCATGGTTATGTTTGGGGGCTGGTTTCTTTTTTGATTTTCTGAATGTAGTTTTTAATTTACTTGCTGAATATTTTAATTCTGTATTATTGTATTGCATGTTTTTGGTTGTTTATCTTGAAATTGTGTTTTAATGTGTTGTATTGGTGTATTTTAAAATTATAAGTGTTAGGATTGTAAGTTGCTTATTTGTTATATAAGGGGCATATCAATTTTAAATAAATAAAAAACATAAAATACAAAATTCTAGCCAATCATAAAGTATAAATTTCACTTCAGAGAAAAACAGTGAACACTCCATATCATAAGCTTATAACAAACAAACATCATCCTTACCTCAAACCAATCCACTGATTTAAAACACTACCATATACATCTAACCATGAGCCAAAGTGAACTATTGTCATGACTTCTAACCAATCATGGCACTATCACATAAATCCCACCCACGATGAGAACCTACCCTTCACCGAAAAAAGTATCCCTTGATAGTACCTCATCAAGCTAGGGCAAGAGTACGTTGTAGAAATCTTATCTTTCCTCATTCCAAATCACATCAAATGTTCACTGATGTGTACTGTGCTGTTCGTAAGTCTCACTGTGAATTTAAAACTGGCCACCAAATCCTAGACCACCACCAAAACCTCACCTCGAGTTACTAGTTGACCTCCCTACAGTGCTTATAAATAGTTTGACTTATATGAGAGCCTTCTAAAGAGGTTCTCTCTCTCTCTCTCACACCACACCCTTTTTTTTTTTTATCACAGGTGCTATTCATGCGAAAATATGTGCACCATCCCAGAGGTTCGTTCTCGCTCTCTCTCTCTCTCCAAAACAGGATTTGCATTAAATAACACAAATCCTGTGTTTTGATAATGTCCATTACATTATTGCTCACAACATTAAATGTCCCTCATTTTTATAAACCCCAGCCGTGATAATGCCCTAATACATTTTGATGAATGGCCCTGTTATGGTTTCATTTACTAAGCATTTTTCCTATAGACACAGAATGGGCGAAAACTTTTAGTAAATTAGGTCCTTAGAGGGGCTCTAAAATAGTATCTATACCAAATACAGTAGGTCTTTAGGTGGTGAATCCAGGGATTTATCAATTCTAGGTAAAAACATAAAATGACTTTCAGAGGTCTATATTCAAAGCGCATTCAATGCTTGATGCTTGATAAGTAGGACCCCTTTCTTGGCTAATGTCATGTCTTGGTACATCCGCCATTTAGACTTGAAAAATGAGTCACAGAGAGGTAGGTTATAATATTGTGAAATTGTATGGTCCATGGAGAGAAGTATAATAACCGAGTAACCAAACATTACCAATTTGTGCATCGAAAGAGTTTTGTACAGTGGGTTTTTTTTTTGTTTTCAACTTAATAGAGTCATTTATAGTGACCCTGTGCAGATGGTACACACAGACTTCAGCCCAAATTTTCAGTGGATTTATACACATGTCCACTTTGAAAACTGCTTGAGAGCAGGTGCAAATGTGTGTGTGTGTGCTCATTTACGCACATACTTTAGAAAATTGAAAATATGGCATGAATATTTTCCCTGCCCCAACTCATCCCCTGGGAATACCTCTTTCAAGCACACATGAAAGTACATGTGACATCCCTTCCACACTTACTTTTATGTGCACAACCCCAGAGCAATTTTCTAAAAGCCAAATTATACGCAGAAAAATCCGATTTAGGTACGGAAATGCTATTGAAAGCCAGGCCCTCCATGTGTCTGTAAGAATTCTTCTACTGGGTGTGCTCCATGCCTTGCTTTCAATCCTTGCACTGTCTACTTTACAAAAAAAAAAAAAAAAATCCCTTTTTTCTGATTCAGCGAAATGACTGCCCTCTTCTCAAAGAACTGCCTATTTTGTCAAGGGCAAATTCTCGGGAATAGAGAGTTGCTGACTTTTCCCAGAATTCGACAGATTTGGCTGTCCCCGAGGACATTTCTATCAATGTGTGTTTTAAGAATGAGCTGGACGCTGCACGCTTTAACCCCTCGTGCTGTGAGGAGATCCCTTTATATTTATGTCTTGGGTGCTCATCATTTCCCTCCCCTTCTTAGCCCGATCTACCACAGCTCTAGTCCTGAATAGCCACAACCAAGTCTAGTTTGGAAATATCCAAAAAAAAAAAAAAGGACAAATTTGCATATATGGGATAAATTAGGATTGTCTATGATTTATTTACATTTGATTTTCCACCCTTCCATTATAAGCCTAAAGCAGGTTACGATAAATAATTCGTAGCCTGAAACTCTTGACAGGTGTGTGTTGATCGAACCCTATCTTAAAGCGGTGGATTCCATTACCGAGAGCATCCAACAGGATATTCCCAATAGATATTGATGGGCTACATTTGGTTATAAACCCGACTAATTAGCAAATTTTGGTTACCCTGAAAAAATATCAGACCTGTTTGAAGGAGGGTGAGGTGCAGAACAGAATTGAGAATGATTAACTTTGTGTAGCCTGGAGAACTCTATGTTGAAGGTGTCTAATAAATTGTGTAAATTTATCAGTAGTCAGGCTGTACTAATCCTGATTTTACCCCATTGCCTGTGTAGATTTGTAATTCTGATTTCCCCAAATAGTTTTCTAAGAAAATCAGAACTGTAAAACCAGAACTGATTCAGTCTGTCTTACTTGTCCTTACTAATCAGCGGCTCACTCACTTTCTATTAAGTCCATAGACAAGCTTTTAGGCCAGTTACTTTCATTATATTTATCCAGATTTATACAGCTAAAAAATGTTTTTAGTGGACCGATGATTAAAAATGACTTCGAGCAGTACTGGAGAAGGGACTGACGGAGCAGTAAACAACAACATTTAAAAAACAAAAGGTAGGGTAAAGGGTTTAGGGGGTGGGAAGGTCAGGGGAAGAGGGAGGATGTATAGGCAGGGGAGGTTGTTATGATCAGGAGGGATCGTGAACCCTTGGACCGACGGGAGGTTGAATTCACCTTAGGAGATGGCTCCTTCGGTTCCCCCATTGGGTGGCGAGGTGGAATAGAAGATGGGACTGGCAGGCCCTTCGGCGTTGAAGACTGAGTCGGCCGTTGAGAGGACAAAGAGGCGTGATGTTGGAGCAAAGTCAATTGGATCTTCGCCACTGGAATCCCACGCCCCCCCCCCGGGAGGAACCCTTAGGGACTTGGGCTGCTGGGACTTAGGTGGACCTTTGAGAGGTCGAGGAGGCGTAAGGTCGGTGCAAGGGCCAACTGGATCTTCGCCACTGGAAGCCCATGGCCCCCCTGGGAGGAGCCCGTAGGGACCCGGGCTGCTGGGACTTAGGTGGGCCTTTGAAGATGGATGGTCCGGAAGAAGTCCGAGGTCGAGTACCAGAGGATCGCCGCTTGCCAGTCCGAGGTCACACACCGAGGAATCACCACTTGCCAGTCCGAAGTCACACACTGAAGAATCACCGAGAAGAAGCAGGAACCAGGAATCAGGAACCCAAGGCACCAGAAGACTCACCGAAGCAAGCAGACTTGAAGCAAACAAGTTGCCAAGTCGAGGAGGGAATGGAGGAAGTCTGCTTTCATACTTCCCTGTGCCTGGTCCATCAGGCACAGGTGAAGGCAATTTGGATGACGAGGCCCCTTTAAATCCTATCAGGGAATGCGGCCTCATGCCTAAGGGCATGGCGGCCATTTTGGATTCTGGACTCAGGGGAGAGTGGCCTGACGCCACGAGGGAAGACCAGGGACATCTCCCATGCCGGTAGCAACTGCGGAGACCCGCGCCGGTGTGCACGGGCGAATGTTACCAGACTCCCATGGCCTCCTCGATGCTGCCCCTTAGCTTTTAGATATCCTACTCTTTTAATCCCAACATTGCCAATGTTTTGGCTTCTTATAACGCCTGCATCAGGGAATATTTTAGATGAATTCCTCTATTCTGTGCCTGTTTAGGTCGTAAGCTGGAAGAATTCATCTAAAATTTTCCCTGATGCAGGCATCATAAGATGCCGAAATATTGACAACATTGGGATTGAAACAGTGGGATTTCTAAAAGATAAGTGGGGTTTTTTATATACTAAAAGTTGAAAAAGTTTTTTTTGGGAACTATTGAAAGGGAAATTCTAACTTGGGAATAGGTACATGACATGAACCAAATGCTCTGATTACTGATACTGGTTGAAGCCCATTACGGGCAAGAGCCTGCAGATTAAAACCTAAAAGCAATAAAATACCATTCCTTCCTTCTCTCATTGGAGTGATTTAATGCCTTCCCTTCTGGGAGGCTCAGAAGGGGAAGAAAAACCACGAAAAAAAGACTAAGAGCGTCGCTGAAGACCCTTCACAGGATCTTCGAACAGGACACAGGGGCAGGTTGGGTCACTCTGTGAACTCTGCTGGATCCAGGTAGGACTGTGAAAATGCAAAGGGAATCTGTCACAGTCTGGGGCCCTTCAGGAGCAGGGGACTACTAAGGTCCTCTGTAAAGGGTGTTAGGATTTCCCCAGGAATCTGGAGTTCAGCACTTACACAGAGAGAGAGAGAGAGAGAGAGGACATTTGGACAGACATTTGCATCACCTGGACATTGATTACCTTTTAACAAAATAAGTAAACTTTGTTTTTTGAACACCCAATCCTGTGTCCTGCAGCTCTTGTCCTAGTCGGCATTAGAAACAGGACTACCCAGCTGCACACAGGAGAGGAGTCACTTCACTGCCTGGGCCACAAGCATCTGCTTCCTCCCCTGGGGAAGTACAAGTGGAGAGGACCCGGGACGAAGGAAGCTAACCCTGAGATACTTAAATTCTTTTGTATGCCCTTAGAGGAGATGCCCCTCAGAAGAAAAGGGTTAGACAAGGTAAATAAAAACGCTCACTGGTTCTGGTCATTAGACGTATCTCTCTAGGATCTTACGAGAGGAAGCTATGGCACAGAATGTTCCGGCAATATAAAAAAAGAAATGAAAGCCAGCTGAGTCGAAGTAGCTATAACATCCAGTACCTTGTGAATCATCCTAGTTTCAGGACAGACTCTCTCACTGGAAAGTCGCTCTGCTTTCTGTGCTGCCATCAGCTTCGAAATGATCTCTCTGACCGAATTAATCCAATACAATTAATTATCAATCTAATAGAATCGCCATTTTTGGCAGAACAAGGTGCAGTGTCAGCAAAGCACACTCTAAGAGAAAAGAATGACATCATATAAAATATTCACAAAAGGGAGGCATTTGAAAATGAATCACTGTTGTCTCTCCATCATCAGTCAAACAATTTTTTTTTAGCCACTTCACAAGCAGCCTGTGAGGGAGGAACGATATAAAAATAATGAATGCAACTTACAGAAAATGTAGATCATTTGTAGCTCCCGGCTAAAAATTGCTGAGTGTAGCACACAGAGAGCTAGCTCACGAAGCAGTCCTGCAAGAGGACCAGGAGGAAGGGAAGGCAGGCCCTTACCTATCCACAGATTTGCTTCACCATCAGCGTCAATCTGTTTAGCTGCTGCTCTCAAATAATGAACATCACTTAGCAGTCATCTCTACCCACAGTTATAGGAATACTACAACACAAACATGAAGAGATGGAAAGTTATGACTGCCATTGACACGTCTTTGCACTATGAGGACATCACAATCGACTGAATCACATCACAAACAAGAAACATGTAAAATAGAAGTTATAGGGCAAAAGCCTGGAGAAAGGTCATGAGTTCATAGGCGCCTCTCATCTTCTGCCCTTGGCCTGACCACTCTTTCCTCATGCTGCGTCTCCTTTACCTCTGCTCTCTGGCACACTGTTTACCTACCATGTTGTGACCCTACCTCCAGGGCACATAAAATGACGAGGTACTACTTGAATGAAAGCGATAGACTCTCAGTTTTATTTAGTGGCTTCTAACTTATGGGTCAAGCAGACCTGGATAGAAACAGTAGGGGTAGCTCACGTTCCCTTGACTGATCAGGGAGAACACCAACCGCCTCTCGTCCATGAACTCTGATCCCTAAAATGTCCCCCCAATGCCGGCACCAATAAAGCATCAAATCAGAGTTTTATCACTCTCTGGTAAGCCCAAACTTTCAACTTTATTTCTGGTTTTACAGCCAGTCACAATGCACAGGGATAGAATAAGGTAGGCACTTTATAACTGAATACTCAGGATTCAAGGGATACAACAGTCATAGTAAACCTTCCCCATAGCATACTATATGGGTACTCCAAAAGGTGAAAGTACCAATCATTCAGCCTTCACTTGAACGGGAATTAAATCTTCCACTCCCCATACCAAGTATTTTACTGGAATGCATGGTTTCCATTTTTTTCCAGTTCCTCGTACCCAAATTAGGTATAGATCTGTGCAGATCCCAACCCACCCCAAACACACGGGACAGGTAAAGTACTTCCTTTTAAACACCAAGCTCGCATCCATGTGGGTCATGAGGATTGCAGACATAAAGGCGACTTTTCAAATGTTGCATGTGTAAACATTAGCATACAGTATACGCGTACAAGTAATCTTTACTCACATATTCCGTATTTTATGGTCCAAAATATGCGCATGTTTTCACTTTCCGTCACACATATACGCGTGTAAAAAAAGGGGCGGTCCCAGACACGAACGTTGCAAACATTTTCCAGCTTACTCGTGTACTTTTACATCTGCTAATTATCTGGCGTAAGGAATAATACATGTGTTTATTGTGAAGCACTGACTGGATGGGAGATCTAGGTGAAGAACCAAGAGATTCTCAATAAACTAGAAGATGGGGCAAACTGGTGGACTAATTAGTTAAATTGCTAATTTCCTTCCTGTGTGTATGTTTTAAAATACACCAATTCCACATGTAAATCCTGACTCACGCGAGTAAGTTGTACTTTATTTTTTCATGTAAAATATGTGCGTGGATATTTAAAAAATAGATAAAGCACATGTGTTTAATGCATTGTCTGTGTTTATGCATGCACGCATATGTTGTGGGATGAACATACATACATTTTATAATACATGCATATGTGATATGTGTAGGTTATAAAATACTATGGCAAAACTATGAGCGGGCAGATTTTTAGAAGAGTGCGAGTGGGGTACATTTGTGCGCACTACCTGGCACACACAAATGTACACCCGATTTTATAACATGCACGTGCTGCCGCACGCATGTTATAAAATCCGGGGTCGGCGCGTACAAGGGGGTGCACACTTGTGCACCTTGCGCGCGCTGAGCCCGAGGGGAGCCCCGATGGCATTCCCCATTCCCTCCAAGGCCGCTCTGAAATTGGCCTTGGAGGGAACTTTTTTTTTGGTCCCCCCCACCTTCCCCTCCCTTCCCCTATGTAACCCACCCACCAGCCCTAACTAAATCCCCCCTACCTTTGTTTCTGAAGTTACGCCTGCCCGCGCCGGCCAGCTTCCGGCGCGCCATCCCCAGCACAGGCCGCTGTGCCGGAGGACTTGGCCCCGCCCCCGGACTGCCCCCGGACCGCCGCCACGCCCCCGCCTCCACCCCTACCCCGCCCTATCTCGAAGCCCCAGGACAACCCTTTGAAAATCTACCCCATATTGCCTATGCCACTGCGCGCAGCTCTTTTAAAGATATCCTCCCTAGGTCTACTTGCGACTCCCTGGCCACTCGACCTTCCATTTGGAATTCTTCTCTTCTCCCATCCAGCAATGTGCAGGTTTCCCCGGACCTTTACGGGGCACTCCTCATTTCAGAACAACCACTGATTCCCTCCTCCTGGCTCTTTCCTCAAGGGGAGGAAGCGCTTATTTTCCACACCCTCAGCCTCAGGCCTTTTCCAATGTGGGGAAAAGCCCATGCAGGGCTCCAATTCATACTGGGGTGATCCCCGGACCCTCCAGGCTGCAGGTTGGCTACTCCAGCTCCGCTACATCCTGGAGGTCCCCGTCTCTCTTCAACTCCATCCTAGGAAAAAGAGGCCACTCCTGCCAAGTTGACCCAGTCTTTATACCTCCCTGGGACACCTCCCAACCAATCAAAACCTCTCTTGAATTTAAGGAGATACCACACCACCCAACACCTCATCACTCGGATTCCTTTCCCTCTACCTGTTCCAGACCCAGCACTAGACCACGTGTCATCCAGTTGCCCATGTCACAGAAAAGCAGCTTCAGATCATAATATTTTTCATAACACTTCAGGCATTCAAAAACTCTCCCCCACCCAAAAATATATTGTACAACGAACAGGGCACAAGTTTGTGGCCCCTGGTGTGCTTCCCTCTACATCTGTTCTCCAGATTATCCTCATGTATTTCTACCTACCACTCTTCTGGCATCTCCAATCTTCTGGGCATCTCTCACCCATGTCACGTTCCTGCCTGGAAACCATACTGCCATATGCTTGTCCCTCAATATATTTATATAATAGCCCCCCCCCCCCTTCTGTATGCCTCTCCCCTTCATCTACTTAATCTTTACCTGGCCTTTCATTGTATCCTTGCAATGGTCCTCACTTGTGTCTCCTTTTCCTTTACCTCTCCCCTCGTGATTCTCTCTCACCTCCTTCCTTCCTCTCCTTTTATACATGCTGCCCCTGCATACTTTCTAACCATCTTTATAAGCTGTACTTCATCTCATCGCCAATTATGAAATGCTCGGTGATGTTTTCGTTAAGCAATTTCCTATTTTTTTGAAGTTTTTTTTTAATAAACAGACAGTGCAAGGACCGAGGAAACAGTGCCTAGAAGCTGCTGCCTGTTATAGAGAAGAGGTCGAGCCAGTCCTTGTTTTATCCCACTGCATCCTTGGACTCGCAGTCCTGATTTTCTTGGACCTCATGAAATGGAGCTGGTTGGCTGTCTCAGTCAAGCTAGCAGGGAGAACTGATTGGGCTACTCTAGGCTCATTATGGTCTCTGGCTTTGTTCAGAGCAGCCAAAGCAAGACTGGATTGCTTTTATTCGCTTAAATTAAGAGAGGGTTGAAGACAATGTCTTTCATGACTTCCAGATCCTCCCAGCTTTAAATGGCAAGGTTACATTCATGCCTAAATGAAGGTAGCCAGAGCTAGAATGGCCAGAAAGATCCAGGCTTGGTATTTTAGGACTGGCGGATAGAACGGATCTGAAGGCATAGGTGTAATCAGGGCTAGGCTCTGGTCAAAACCGGAAAGTCAATCAACAGGCAAAGGACACGAACATCAAACAAATCAAGAACAGGCAAGAAAAACAGGAACATACCAAGAATGTAAGACTCAGAAGGACCTTCATTTTTATTTTATTTTGCCTGGGAATTTCAATGTTTAGGACAAAGAAGAAATAAGTAGAAAAGTGATTTTTCCATTGATTTTTCTCCTGTCTGTTACATCAAAGTTATTTTTCCACTGACATTTTTTGTTATAACATTCAGATTGCTAGGCAAAATAAAAAAAAAAAAACCAAAACTAATAACGAAGGTCCCTAAAGGCACAGTAGGTGAAAACTGAAGTATATCAGGAAGCAACGCCAGCAAAATAAATCTCTAGTACCAGCAAAGAGCTAAGCACAGAACAGGAAGTAAATAGTTTCTCCAATCACAAAAATGGCTACTGGAGCCCAACAGCGATATGTGCGGGTTAGAATTATTTAAAAATAAAAATAAATAAATAAATATCACGTGCTTAGAGTGCGCAACTTAGGAAATTGCCTAGAGCAGGTATGGCCAATTATGGTCCTCAAGAGCCACCAACAGGCCTAGTTTTCAGGATATCCACAATAAATATGCATGCACTGTCTCCATTACATGTAAATCTCGCTCATGCATATTCATTGTGGATATCCTGAAAACCAGGCCTATTGGTGTTTCTTGAGGACTTGAGTTGGCACCCCTGGCCTAGGGTACCAAATTTTGAAGGCACCACATATCCAGGTCAAAAGAGGAGTGCAACCGTGCCAAGGGGCTTGCTCCTGCCGCCCACTTCTTATGGCACTCTAGGCTTATGAAGGGAGGGAGGAGGGATTTCTCCCATCCCCCAATTCTCCAATCCTGCAAATGAGTGTCAAAAAAACCTGGCTTTGCTGGTGCTATCCTGCCCAATACTACAGGGGAGTCCCAGCCTGAATTATAGCTCACTGCATAAGAGATAGATACTACAAAGCCCAAGGTCAATGGTGCAATCCTGGATGCCCCTGATAATAAATCTTTGCAGTTCTCATACAGTATAGAATAGTTTATTACAAATGCAACTTAAAAGTCAGCCCCTTTTACATTTTATTATCTAACAAATGGACTTCTAGTCAGAGGTAGACAGCCCGAGTTTCAGGATGTTCCAGGAGACTCCTGGGCTTGCCTGCCCTGCCTTCTAGAACGCCAGGAGCAGCAGTAAAAGCAGCAAAGCCGTTCTCAGCGTGCGCGCAGGCCCCCCTGGTGCTCTCCCTGAAGAGCGCCTCATGTGCTGTAATAGAAAACCCATGAAGAAAGGAGGAACCTCTGGGACATAGGAGGGAGTAATAAAGGCCAAAAGGGGGAGGGGGGGGATGAAAAAAAGAAATGGAGGGATGGGAGAGATAAGCAGAGGGAGGTGAATGAGGACTACAAGAGGCAACGAGGGGTAGAGAGGTGGGAAATGGCAAAATGAAATGGGTATAGGGAGGGACGAGGTGAGAAGCATCGAGAAGGGAGAGAGGTGTGAAACAGCGGTGATGGACAGAACTGAGAGGCAGAGACCAGAGATGGAAAGATGTGACATGGAAGAGAACAGTTAGCCAGAGGAGGAAGAAGCAGGGCCAGTGCAAGGGGATCGGGCGCCTTAGGTGGAACTTACAGCCTTGCGTTCCACCCCCACCCCATACAATTTTAAAAATTATGCACTTATAATAGATTTTACATGAAACAGGATTTTCAAAGTGCAGTCTTTTGAGGTCAATGTATTACCAACATCATTTGCTTTCACTGCTCTGGTGCCAACCAAAAAATCCTGCAAAAAAGAAAAAAACAAAACAAAAACAAAAAACACATGGAGCCCATATAGTATTAAGCTATGTAACGTATAGGTGTGGTCTTGGTCCTCAGAAAGAATGAGTACAATTACAATTACAATACAATAAAACTCTTATACCAAAACAGCACGAAAAACAGCAACAATCCCAAGCAGTAGCTAGATCCCATGCTAACACCCAAGGATAAGTCGTGGTTTTCCCTAAGTCTCTGGTTAATAACAGTTTATGGACTTCTCCAGGAGCTTGTCCAAATCCTTTATAAATCCACCTACACTAACTGCCTTTACCAATCCTCCATCAATAAATTCCAGAGCTTAACTGAGTGTTAAGTGAAAAAGAGTTTTTTACGATTTCTTTTAAATGTGCTACTTATTTCATGGAGTGCCTCTTAATTCATGGAATGCCTCTTAGTTTTTGTATTTTTTGAAAGTGTAAATAACATCTTCACATTTACTCACTCTATTCCACTTATTTGTAGATCTCTATCATATCCCTCAGCCTTCTCTTTTCCAAGCTGAACAGCCCCCAACCTCTTCAGCCTTTCCTTACAGGGGAACTGTTCCTCCAGCCCCCTTTATCATTTTGGTCGCCCTTCTCTGAGTCTTCTCTAGTGCAACTATATCTTTTTTTTTTGAGATGCAACAACCAGAATTGCGTACAGTACTCCAGGCATTATGACATTTTCTGTTTTATTCTCCATTCTTTTCTGTTACGCTTGGTGGCCTGTGGGACAGCCCTGCGAGCTGTCGCACTCACCTCCGACGTGGGCAGTAGCCTTTTCAAGGTCGGAACACCACCTACAACAGGTCCTCGGCACACTGCTCATTGTGGTACAGGCTGCTGCTGTCTGCAACTCCTCCCAGCATCCCATAGGCGTGCACGTACCCGACAGCCGCACATTTAAAGGGCCTGCAGTAGAAACTTGGCTGCAGTGCCCTCTGAAGACATCTTTGGCTTCTCCTATTTAAAGCTCCACCAAAGGATCCTCTGATGCCTCAGCAACAGGTCCCCTGCTGTGCCTTGTGATCCAGTGCATGTTGCTAGACCATGTTCTGTTCCTTGCCTTGTCTTGTTCTTTACTTTGTTCGTTGCCTTGTTTCTTGTTCCTTGCCCTGCCTGCATCCTTGTCTTGGTTTCCCTGTTTGTCTTGTCTTCCTAGTTCATCTTGTCCATCCTGTGTGTCATCGGGATCCTGACCTTGGCTTGGACTTTGACTTTCCTTGAATGTTCCCTGGACCTGACCCTGACCCTCTGCATTGGACCCATCTACTTTGTTGTCTGCTGCCTGCCCTGACCTCGGGCCTGATATCCATATCCACTGTCTGCTGCCTGCCCTGACCTCTGGTCTGGTATCCGTATCCACTGTCTTATGCCTGCCCTGACCTCTGGTCTGGTATCCGTATCCACTGTCTGCTGCCTGCCCTGACCTCTGGTCTGGTATCCGTATCCACTGTCTTATGCCTGCCCTGACCTCTGGTCTGGTATCCGTATCCAGTATCCACTGTCTTATGCCTGCCCTGACCTCTGGTCTGGTATCCGTATCCAGTATCCACTGTCTGCTGCCTGCCCCGACCTCTGGTCTGGTATCCGTATCCACTGTCTTATGCCTGCCCTGACCTCTGGTCTGGTATCCGTATCCACTGTCTTATGCCTGCCCTGACCTCTGGTCTGGTATCCGTATCCACTGTCTTATGCCTGCCCTGACCTCTGGTCTGGTATCCGTATCCAGTATCCACTGTCTTATGCCTGCCCTGACCTCTGGTCTGGTATCCGTATCCACTGTCTTATGCCTGCCCTGACCTCTGGTCTGGTATCCGTATCCACTGTCTTATGCCTGCCCTGACCTCTGGTCTGGTATCCGTATCCACTGTCTTATGCCTGCCCTGACCTCTGGTCTGGTATCCGTATCCACTGTCTTATGCCTGCCCTGACCTCTGGTCTGGTATCCGTATCCAGTATCCTCTGTCTTATGCCTGCCCTGACCTCTGGTCTGGTATCCGTATCCACTGTCTTATGCCTGCCCTGACCTCTGGTCTGGTATCCGTATCCACTGTCTTATGCCTGCCCTGACCTCTGGTCTGGTATCCGTATCCACTGTCTTATGCCTGCCCTGACCTCTGGTCTGGTATCCGTATCCACTGTCTTATGCCTGCCCTGACCTGTGGTCTGGTATCCATATCCACTGTCTTATGCCTGCCCTGACCTCCGGTCTGGTATCCGTATCCACTGTCTTATGCCTGCCCCGACCTCCGGTCTGGTATCCGTATCCACTGTCTTATGCCTGCCCCGACCTCCGGTCTGGTATCCGTATCCACTGTCTTATGCCTGCCCCGACCTCTGGTCTGGTATCCGTATCCACTGTCTTATGCCTGCCCTGACCTCTGGTCTGGTATCCGTATCCACTGTCTTATGCCTGCCCTGACCTCTGGTCTGGTATCCGTATCCACTGTCTTATGCCTGCCCTGACCTCTGGTCTGGTATCCGTATCCACTGTCTTATGCCTGCCCTGACCTCTGGTCTGGTATCCAGTATCCACTGTCTTATGCCTGCCCTGACCTCTGGTCTGGTATCCGTATCCACTGTCTTATGCCTGCCCTGACCTCTGGTCTGGTATCCAGTATCCACTGTCTTATGCCTGCCCTGACCTCTGGTCTGGTATCCGTATCCACTGTCTTATGCCTGCCCCGACCTCCGGTCTGGTATCCGTATCCACTGTCTTATGCCTGCCCCGACCTCCGGTCTGGTATCCGTATCCACTGTCTTATGCCTGCCCTGACCTCTGGTCTGGTATCCGTATCCAGTATCCACTGTCTTATGCCTGCCCTGACCTCTGGTCTGGTCTGGTATCCGTATCCACTGTCTTATGCCTGCCCTGACCTCTGGTCTGGTATCCGTATCCACTGTCTTATGCCTGCCCTGACCTCTGGTCTGGTATCCGTATCCACTGTCTTATGCCTGCCCTGACCTCTGGTCTGGTATCCGTATCCACTGTCTTATGCCTGCCCTGACCTCTGGTCTGGTATCCAGTATCCACTGTCTTATGCCTGCCCTGACCTCTGGTCTGGTATCCGTATCCACTGTCTTATGCCTGCCCTGACCTATGGTCTGGTATCCGTATCCACTGTCTTATGCCTGCCCTGACCTCTGGTCTGGTATCCAGTATCCACTGTCTTATGCCTGCCCTGACCTCTGGTCTGGTATCCGTATCCACTGTCTTATGCCTGCCCCGACCTCTGGTCTGGTATCCGTATCCACTGTCTTATGCCTGCCCCGACCTCTGGTCTGGTATCCGTATCCACTGTCTTATGCCTGCCCTGACCTCTGGTCTGGTATCCGTATCCACTGTCTTATGCCTGCCCTGACCTCTGCTCTGGTATCCGTATCCACTGTCTTATGCCTGCCCCGACCTCTGGTCTGGTATCCGTATCCACTGTCTGCTGCCTGCCCTGACCTATGGTCTGGTATCCGTATCCACTGTCTTATGCCTGCCCTGACCTCTGGTCTGGTATCCGTATCCACTGTCTTATGCCTGCCCTGACCTCTGGTCTGGTATCCGTATCCAATGTCTTATGCCTGCCCTGACCTCTGGTCTGGTATCCGTATCCACTGTCTTATGCCTGCCCTGACCTCTGGTCTGGTATCCGTATCCAGTATCCACTGTCTTATGCCTGCCCTGACCTCTGGTCTGGTATCCGTATCCACTGTCTTATGCCTGCCCTGACCTCTGGTCTGGTATCCGTATCCACTGTCTTATGCCTGCCCTGACCTCTGGTCTGGTATCCGTATCCACTGTCTTATGCCTGCCCTGACCTCTGGTCTGGTATCCGTATCCACTGTCTTATGCCTGCCCTGACCTCTGGTCTGGTATCCGTATCCAGTATCCACTGTCTGCTGCCTGCCCCGACCTCTGGTCTGGTATCCGTATCCACTGTCTTATGCCTGCCCTGACCTCTGGTCTGGTATCCGTATCCACTGTCTTATGCCTGCCCTGTCCTCTGGTCTGGTATCCGTATCCACTGTCTTATGCCTGCCCTGACCTCTGGTCTGGTATCCGTATCCACTGTCTTATGCCTGCCCTGACCTCTGGTCTGGTATCCGTATCCAGTATCCACTGTCTTATGCCTGCCCTGACCTCTGGTCTGGTATCCGTATCCACTGTCTTATGCCTGCCCTGACCTCTGGTCTGGTATCCGTATCCACTGTCTTATGCCTGCCCTGACCTCTGGTCTGGTATCCGTATCCACTGTCTTATGCCTGCCCTGACCTCTGGTCTGGTATCCATATCCACTGTCTTATGCCTGCCCTGACCTCTGGTCTGGTATCCGTATCCACTGTCTTATGCCTGCCCTGACCTCTGGTCTGGTATCCGTATCCAGTATCCACTGTCTGCTGCCTGCCCCGACCTCTGGTCTGGTATCCGTATCCACTGTCTTATGCCTGCCCTGACCTCTGGTCTGGTATCCGTATCCACTGTCTTATGCCTGCCCTGACCTCTGGTCTGGTATCCAGTATCCACTGTCTTATGCCTGCCCTGACCTCTGGTCTGGTATCCGTATCCACTGTCTTATGCCTGCCCTGACCTCTGGTCTGGTATCCGTATCCACTGTCTTATGCCTGCCCTGACCTCTGGTCTGGTATCCGTATCCAGTATCCACTGTCTGCTGCCTGCCCCGACCTCTGGTCTGGTATCCGTATCCACTGTCTTATGCCTGCCCTGACCTCTGGTCTGGTATCCGTATCCACTGTCTTATGCCTGCCCTGACCTCTGGTCTGGTATCCGTATCCACTGTCTGCTGCCTGCCCCGACCTCTGGTCTGGTATCCGTATCCACTGTCTTATGCCTGCCCTGACCTCTGGTCTGGTATCCGTATCCACTGTCTTATGCCTGCCCTGACTTCCGCTTGGACTTGGACTCTTACTTTGGATAACCTTAAGCGGATAACTTATCAGCTAATTTTAGCCAGATACGTTATCCTGGATATTCAGTGGGATAAATACCTGGATGAATATCCCTGATATTCAGCTGGATAACTTTAATCTAACTGGCTATGTTTTGAATATTGCTGGTTAGGTTTAAAGTTATTCAGCTTTGTGTGACTGGATAACTTTAGCCTTAGCCAGGTACATTCAAAAGAATATAGCAGGTTAAGTGGTGAAACAGACAAAAATATATAACATCGGGCATAGGCCTAGGGGCCCAAAGCACCCCCCACCCATTCAGTAAATCCTGAGTCTTGCTGGGCCAAGCCTGCCCAATCTCTCAAACCCCCTGATCACTTTTTAAAACATAAAGAACTAGGGGTCTGGGGCCATTCTACCCCTGCCCACTCACCAGTTCATCAGAAAATGTCAATGAATCAGCTCTCACGTAGCTCCCTGCCCCCCAAAGCCAACCCGACTCTTCCCAGCTTCTTGGTAGCTGCTTAGAAATCTGTGTCCCACTGGGATCATGACAGGCTGCTGCCGCGATTCCCAGTTAGTGCATAGATCTTATAAAATGCATCAAAATGGTGGTAGGTAGGGTGGCGCTACACATTAAGGACAGCAGAGCGTAAAGTAGGATTAACATTCTGCAAGAAACTTTATGGACAAAAGAATTCATGCATGACAGGGAACAATAAAACAGTAGGGGGCATACTACTGTTCATCTGACCAAGATGATGAGATGGATTGTGAAATGCTAACAAATAGAATACTGGGAGATTTCAATTAAGATCAGCAAATCAGAGTGGTGAACACAGGTGTCAGCAAAGAGAGTATCTGACAATTTATTAATAAGAAAAGAGGCATACCTTCCAATGGACTTGTATAGGTTGGGGAGTAAAGCAACATGTGTATATTCAGAAGCTGATATTCAGTGGAATAACCAGAATAACTTTATCCAGATATTCCACAGAACATACCCGGATACGTGCTCTGCTGAATATGCCCAGATACTGTTATTCAGATAACTATAGGACAAATATGTTTTGACCAGACTTACCTGGCTTTTAGCTGAGTAGCGCTGAGTATCAGCAATCAATCACTAGCTAAAATGTAACCATGCCCGCAGATCATCATCACCACCTCCTCTTTTTATCCAGCTACCTTTTCTTGTGTGTAATGAGTTACCTGGACAAAATGTAATTGGGCAGTGGGGGGGGGAGGGGGATTTTCAAATCTCGGGTTTTTGTCCAGGTATCTCCAAAAAGTTTACATGGACAAAGCTTTTAAATATCAGCCTCTCAATTTTCAAATACACATGCACTTTTTTTAACCTCATTCTGCTGCCCAGGCAAATAGCAGGTGCAAAGTGCGTGTGCCATTTGTAAGAAAGTAACAATAGTAACCAACAGTGGAGAAAAACCAAAAGGGCCCATCTGGTATGCCCAGTTGAAATCCATCAATTAGAAGAGATGTAACCCGCCCTGAACTTTGACTTGTCCAGGATAGAGACTTTTATAAATAAATAAAATACACATTTCCACTGGAAAGGTGAACTACATCAGCTCTTCCTCTCTATGTTTTCTACCTGACTTATCTTCCTGCCTCTGCCCTTCACATCTGCCCCAAGCGTTCCCAAAATCTGTTAGATTGATGGACTCCACCACTTCTACTAGTAGGGCCATTTCAGGCCTTGCCATCTTCATACTTTGCTTCTTACAAGGTCAATATTTTGGCCAATGCCCAAGCTCTCTTCTCTGTTTCTTTAACAAGTTTTGTAATAATCTCCATGGCCATCAAGATTAGCGAGGCTTTTGTAGAAAGTCCAGTCTCCTCATGCTCGTTGAAATTTGGGTTCTAGCCATGGTCCCCTTTTGGAAGCCCAAGGCTGCTGCACCACTGCTGTTTAGGGTTGTAACCACCATTCCATTCAATTTACCCCATGGCCTTCTTTGTACACATATGCGTTATGTTATCTAATTTTCAAATGGAAAATACCCAGGTAATTTATCTTTGGAAATTAGTGCAAAGTATGTGGGCTAAAAGCACCTACGTATTTACTTTGCAACTACACAGACTATTTGAAAAGTTCCCCCTTTATTAGCAGCTGTACTATTGTATTGCCTTTAATCTAGAAATATTCATTCCAACATTTTCCTCTACTAAACTAAAGTGTATCACAAACAAAATCTGAACAAATCATAATTCCTTTGTATTCCAAGCTCTTATTAATAAAGATCAGAGCCTTTTAGGGTTCTTAAGTATTTCCCACATGCATTCAATTTGACCCCAGTTCTTTCTGGATTGTGTAAAGAAACTTTACCATGGTGACAGAAACCAACAAACAAGCCAAAACCATCATTGCTATGGGAAGGGACACTAGGTCACTTGTTTATAAAGAAATTACTATATGATTGCATGGTTTTATATTTGTGGCTAACTCCCCTAAAATATGAAAATGTTTTCTGTTTTTCTTTTTTTGGTAAGTTCAGTTATTAAAGATATAACCACTTATGTGATACAGAAAGGATAGTCCCTCTTATTTGACCCAAAAAAATCATTTTCCCATTTACTCTCTTCAGAGAATGGATCCATTCCAGAATATTTCAAATTAGGACATGTCCTTGTTTCCTGCTTGGTAATATCCTTCAAAATAACTTTCAAATGTTGGCATGCCTGAAAATAAGTGATGCAAAATAGAGTTTCTAGAATAAGTGGTAAATTGTATGCTACATAGAGAATGTATTTTTACCAGACAGTAATTCCAGCAAAGGTTCTGGTGACATCATAAACCAGACAACCAAACAATGAGTCACCAGCACCCCAAGACGGACTTATTGCCTTGTTCAGTTATTATGGTTTTACTCACCACAACATGCATGGATAGCTCCTCAGAAAACATCTCCCACAGTGCCCTAAAGTCCAAGATGAATGATCACCTGGATACCCCATCACCATCCTATGGTTTCCTGTGAGACCCTCATTGTAAGCAAACTATTGGTGTTCTTAGAGCTAAAATGGATAGCCCAGTCTTAGGCTAACAGAGAACCTAGCGATTGAAGTTTGCTTATGACAGGCACTTGCTATCTACTGTGACAAAAAGACAGAGAAAAGCAAGCAGGTTGAATAAATTCAATTCATTTTAAGGAGAATAATTAAAAAAAAACCAACTGTACATGGCCTCATATGCACGAATTTGAGATTGCACAGATGTACATTCGTATTTTATAATCTACACAGATTATAAAATATGAGTATTGTAGAAAACATATATGTGTACAATAGCTATTCACATAAATGTTTGCGCAGAAGTGACTTTGTTCACACATACATTTGCAAAATAGCTGTTGTATGCATCTATGTTTCTCTGAAATGCATGCAAACTTCCTATTTTTTCCAGCGTGAGCTCATTCCAAAATGCTCCTCCCCCCCGCCGGCAAGGCAACCTAACTTCACCGCCAGGAATATGCATATGCTGGCAGCCCTGGTGGTGAATTATGAAGCAAAAACAAAGGCAAACGAGGTAACAAATTAGAATAAATGATGAACCCCATTGAATATATTAAACTACAGCCAAAAGATAATTCTTCCAAAAATAGGAGGAAAAGACTTCAGTGTACCACAGAGCAAAAAAAGGTTCTCAATAAAATGTAAAGAACATCAAAAGTCTGAATAATGTCCTCGCATTCTGGTATCTTTTCTCAAATGCACGTATACATTACTTTTTTTCAAAATACATAATGAAAAAAACAACTTGTGCTCATTCCAAGATGGCTGCCCCCCACCTCCTGGCAAGACAGCCTTACTCCACCACCAGGGACATGCATACGCTGGCCACATTTGGCATAATCGCCAAATGAGGGAGGCCTGGAGAGGCCTGCAGGCCCGGTTTAATCGGCTGGCTTCCTGCCGCCAAGGGGTACGTACTTTGTGGGAACTAGGAAGGTGGGTGAGAGTAAGGGGGTGGGATTGTGAGTAGGGGATGTTAGGGGTGGGTTGAGGTAATTGGGGATGGGGTGGGTAGGGATTGAAAGAGTTGGGCGGGGTTGGGTGCAATTGGGATAGGGAGGTTTGGGCTTTGGGGGCTGTTATAGGCTTGTGGTAGGGTAAGAGGCAATAGGAATATATGGATGCTGAAACTGTTTTATATTTCATTAATGGCATGACCTGTGTATATGTGTAGCCTGGAAGACTGTAATAAAAGCCTGGGGAAAAAAGAGACCACAATAGACAAAGGTGCTAAGTACAGTAAAGGTCCAAGAAAGGGAATATCATCCTTGAGGCCATGTATTCTGGTTTCGTTTCGGGCCCCTATTGCAGAGCTGACCAGTATCTCTGTTCCAGAAGGGAGTCAATTGGGTCAGTTGTACTTATATACTTGCATCCCAAAGCTGTTTAGTATCTGCGGTCCAAGATTCATCCCTTTGAAGCCATAATGCTCCACAATGGGGTTGTCCAAAAGCCCGCATTGCTAAATCTTGCTAAATCTCTCCTGAAAACAGGGTACTTTGGCTGGTCTGGGATTTTCCCTGCTCTGCTTTAATTTCTGGCCATAAGAACATAAGAAAATGCCATACTGGGTCAGACCAAGGGTCCATCAAGCCCAGCATCCTGTTTCCAACAGTGGCCAATCCAGGCCATAAGAACCTGGCAAGTACCCAAAAACTAAGTCTATTCCATGTAACCATTGCTAATGGCAGTGGCTATTCTCTAAGTGAACTTAATAGCAGGTAATGGACTTCTCCTCCAAGAACTTATCCAATCCTTTTTTAAACACAGCTATATTAACTGCACTAACCACATCCTCTGGCAACAAATTCCAGAGTTTAATTGTGCGTTGAGTGAAAAAGAACTTTCTCCGATTAGTTTTAAATGTGCCCCATGCTAACTTCATGGAGTGCCCCCTAGTCTTTCTACTATCCGAAAGAGTAAATAGACCGATTCACATCTACCCGTTCTAGACCTCTCATGATTTTAAACACCTCTATCATATCCCCCCTCAATTGTCTCTTCTCCAAGCTGAAAAGTCCTAACCTCTTTAGTCTTTCCTCATAAGGGAGTTGTTCCATTCCCCTTATCATTTTGGTAGCCCTTCTCTGTACCTTCTCCATCGCAATTATATCTTTTTTGAGATGCGGCGACCAGAATTGTACACAGTATTCAAGGTGTGGTCTCACCATGGAGCGATACAGAGGCATTATGACATTTTCCGTTTTATTCACCATTCCCTTTCTAATAATTCCCAACATTCTGTTTGCTTTTTTGACTGCCGCAGCACACTGTACTGACGATTTCAATGTGTTATCCACTATGACACCTAGATCTCTTTCTTGGGTTGTAGCACCTAATATGGAACCCAACATTGTGTAATTATAGCATGGGTACATGCAGGTACATGCAGACTTTACCCCTACTGCACGGTGGAAAAATTATTCTCATTAACCTCTTTTCATAGTCAGCCCATCATAGCCAATAGGATGAAAGCTTTATTAATGCTTCATGACATCGCAATGTGTGCTGGCTGAAATGTAAATAAGGCAGATTAATATACAATAAAAGAAAGATTAATAATTGGCATTTTCCTATTTTAGAAGCCCTCTCAATATTTACAGGATATGTTATGTGTGTATAAATGTAGGCTGAGTATTCTTAAAACGTGTAAATTACAGTCAGCTGTTGAACACATCAGAAGTGTGTGCAGAAATTCTTAGATGCATAGCCTGTTGTGGGCGTCCAGTCACTTAAAAATCTGTACCTATGGCACACCTCTCAGATGTGTGATGACAACTTATCAAAAATGAAACAGACTTGCAGCTGTTGAACATGCAGTGCTAAACTTAAAGTTAGTACATCTGAAAATCTTTCGGCATTTACAGTTTGTAAGATATTCATGATCTTAGTACTTTTCCCACTATACTCAGCAAAGACCAAGAAGTCTACGTAAGAAAGTACATTCAGGTAAATCCTCGGTTTTACCCAGACTGGACAGCCTCCCTCTCACTGCTGGACTACTATCTGCATCTTCATTTTGTTGATTTCTTATCAAGTTAAAATTTCTACGAGAGTAGGGATGTGAAGCTAATCTAAAGCACTTTTACTCTATTGATTTATTTTATATTTGTCTGTCAGTGATCCTCAAAACACTACAATTAATCTACTTATAACTACTAGGGATGGGCACTCGGGAGAAATGAAATAGGAAATGAGAAGAAATTTCCTGTTTTGTTTCATTTCATTCTCAAAGCGAAAGGATTGAAAGTCCATTGATGGTTTTCATGTTTTGTTTTGAAAAAAAAAAAAAAAAATTTAATCCAAAGGGCCTTGGCCCAGGCCTGAAGCCAGGGCCTTCCTAGGGAACAGGCCGAGGCCCAAAGCAGGGGCCTCAGCCTAAGCCTGAGCATGATGCTAGGACCTGGGCCTAGGGCTAGGCCCGAGGCCACAGCCCAATGCAGGAGCTGTGGCCCAGGTCTAGGCCTGAGCGCGATGCTGGGGTCTTGGCCAAGGCCCAAACATTTAAAAACAGTTTGGACAAGTTCCTGGAGGAAAAGTCCATAAACCATTATTAAGGGGGAGTTGTACATATCCACTGCTTATTCTTGGGATAAGCAGTTTAGACTCTGTATATCCCTTGGGATTCTGCCAGGTACTTGTGGCCTGCAATGGCCACTATTAGAAACAGTATACTGGGCTTAATAGACCGTTGGACTAACCCAGTATAGCAAGTATTCTTATATGGGGCCTCTGGAAGCTGGGGCTATGAAGACTAAAGCCTGGATAGCTCATGGTGACCTCTGGAGAACACTCTCAGGGGCTTCTCATCCTCTTCTGTTGGGGCCTCTCTTTATGTTGCTGTAACGCTCCATCATCAGTGCCTTGGAGTTTTTCCTGCTACTTTTGGTGCTTCGGTCCCCCTTAATGGGGCCTTGAGCTCTTCATGCCGCTTTTTGATGCTTTACCCTCTTATGCTACCTTGGAGGTTCATGTTACTGTTTTTGGTAACCTTTGCCCCTTTATAGGAGCCTTTGAGCATTTTGGCCACTCTCCCTGATATTTTGATCCTCTCACAGTGCCTTGGAGAACTTTTGACACTGCTGGTACCATTTTGCCCCTTTATGCTACCTTGGGCTATTGATGCCACTTTTGGTGACGCAATCTTGGTGCGTTGGAGTGCTTGTCACCTTTCTGATGATATCTACCCACAAGTTTCATTAGAAACTTTTAAAAAACCCAATTTGGGAGCCCCAAATAGGCTGCATTGTTTCCCCCATTGACTTTAATGGGAAACAAATGAACAAGTAGAATGGATAAACACATTTTTTGTTTCATCTGAAAGGAGCCATTTGAATGACTATGACCTATGAAATCAATAAATGAAATGAAACAAGCTTTTTGCACATCTCTAGAACTTGCTCTCTTTCAGGTCTCTGACATAAGAACATGCCATACTGGGTCAGACCAAGGGTCCATCAAGTCCAGTATCCTGTTTCCAACAGTGGCCAATCCAGGCCATAAGAACCTGGCAATTACCCCAAAACTAAGTCTACCTCTTGCCACCATAAATTGTTCAAACCTGAGCACAAAACTATTCAATGACTCAGCATTAGGCAGAAAAGCCAGCTCCAAGGCTGTAGAAGACAAATCCATGAACACAGTCTGTCCTACAGCCGTTGTTAGCTTTTCGCCTGCTCAGTCCAGCAGATGGAACACCTCTGAGCCAATTCTTCCAACAGATATGTTAATTCACAGGACAACACTGTTAGCTTCTCCCAAGGTCTGCAGTACTCTGCCTAGCATGTGCTACATTCTGCCTCTGAGAGGAGGAACTACTAAGCCCATTAATGCTGTCTCATAGACTGCATAAATCCTCTGCAGGTAGTCGAACTGCTCAGCTCAGGAGCCACACTTTGACTCAGAATAGACTTTTCAGCAAGGATCTGGAGTCGGTTTAGGACACTGATTGCCAAAATTTGGCAATCATGCTTAGAAGGGATAACTGCTGCAGTTATTGCTGTCATCCTTTTTGTTGTACACAGGGTGTTTATGTTGGCATCCCTCATGTCTTGAAGAGCCATGCCTTTCTTCCAGTTATACAGAGTAACTTATGAAGGTGTCCAAGCTACATAGTTTTTGCACATTTCATGGCCTCAGATCAGGCCCGGATTTAGGCACAGGCAACTGCCTATGGCGCCAAATTCTGAAGGTGCCAAATATCCAGGCTTGCATTAAGGCCATGTGCTGCCACAGCTTCAAAGGGGGCATAGCCATGGCTCTCTGCCCATGGGCACCAAAATCTTAAATCCAGAGCTGCTTCAGTTGGAATTCTGTCCTTTCCAAGGGTCTTTAAAGATCTTGAAAGTCGAATGTCATATATTATTCAGATCATAATCACCAGGGTTTTGTAAAACAACATCAAAACAACTGTGCTTTCAAACTAAAAGTGCTTTCTGTTTTCAAGGTAACGCTTGAATGTATGATCCAGCAAACAATGAGTGAGTAATTCTGTTTACTAGAGCTGTCATTAATGACATGCATTATGTCATACTTTGATACAAGCAATAAATCAAACAACAAGGAAAAATAATAAAGATTATGATTGGTGCAAGACAGAGGCCATAAATAGCCTCATGAATTCGCAGAAGAAGAAGTCGTAGGAGGAGCCTGAGATTTAAGTGTAAATCTCTTTGCTATATTATTGTATGAAAGGTGATATAATAAAATTTATTAAACTATACTAAGATGTTGGTGAAATGTTGGATTTAATATCTTTTTAATTGAAGCCTTTAGTGCTGAACCTACTTGACCTTGTCCCTTCAGTATAAGTCCAGTGACACAGGAACGTTTAGCATTTTGGCTTTGCTATTGCACGTCTGCAATATATTTGCAGTTTGAAGGAAGGAATGTAAAATTGAAAAATCTGTTATTAGACCAAGATTATACTGAAAGGAGGCAGGATTCTATATTATTGTGACATCGCTAGTAAACAAACATGTCAGATTAGATTGTTTATTAGACGATCTTTAAAATCTTGAAAATAGGAAGTATTTTAATGTAATTGCATAGACATCGTCACCGTTGTCTTCCACAACCCACATAATTACAGACTGAGTAGACTTAGTTCTCCTTTAAGGCTGAATTTAATGGATGTGGCAGACTTGCTAACATGCTGGCCTTGAACTGGGAAGCAGTCTAGCTGTGATAAATTTGGAGGTCATGTCACACCACAAAACTGGATGTTGGGATCAGGCCAGGGGGTGTGGTTATATACATTCTGTTATACATACTTGTACCCCTATAGCTCCATATTAAGGTGGGGGGGGGGGGGGGGGTAGGCTGAACCAATCCTGGTTTTGCCCCATTGTATGCATGCATGGAGATGTTGTCCTGGCTCCTTAGTATGATTAAGATTGCCCTCTTTGACATGGAACTATAGCATCACCCTAGTTATATAGAACAAGGTCAGGAGAAGATATTAAAATCAGCCACAGAATGCTTGGTATAGAAGAAAAAAAGAATAAAAAATTGACTGCATGACTTGTTTTGTCTAAACCCTTATATGTGGGTCATTTTGATGGGTGAACTTAAAAAAAAACAAAAACAAGTTTACAAATTCAGATTTGAATATTGGGTGTTTTATAGAAATTCAACCATAGGTGTAAACAGGTGAAAGTCAAATTACTGCTCTATAGACATGCTGGGATCTATTTTCAAAGGGATTCCGTATGGCGAAATGGGAATTTAGCCCTGGAGAAGGCTGCTTTGAAAATTGCCTTTCCCCTTCTACGAGGAAAACGTCAGAGCAGGGGGGCAGGCCCAGGACTGGCCAGATAAGTTTCATTGTGAAATCCCTGCAAAGTATGCGGATTCATAAAAAAAACAATCCCTGCGGCAACGGACACACTCCCAGGGGAGTTTCCCTTTGAAAATCACCCTCAAGTACACTGTAGGCTCTCTGAAAATTACTCTTCCCATGTTCTAACCAGTTTCCTAAGTTCACTGAAAAAAAAAAACTTTCAGAGATACATAAGCAATTAAAATCCATAAACATGCTCATGTACAAGCCTGACTTATTAGGTCAACCTATGATATCAGCCGTACATTTTTGGAAAGAATTTGCCAAAATTTGTTCAATTTACGTGCAAAACCAGCTTATTTGCACTCCTCTGTTTCTATTTGCGTAGGACAGAGAAAAATATATTCTGAATATGAGGCTGTCAGATAGATGTACTGAATGTGGGACCATCCCCATGACTGCTGAAGCTGCTTAGATTCTGACCTCATTCCACCTAAGGCTAATGCCTACAGGACATCTTTCCAACAATGTATTTTGTCATTGTACTTATTATTCCTTAGTTGGCACTTCATTTATGACTGGGCTCCAAAAGCAAAATAAATTGCATGACCCGATCAACGCATTATTACATTTGTTGCAAAATTACTTCACTCTTGGATAGACTCCGTAAAACTATTAGAAAATTCTAGCTGTAAAAAAAAAAAAAAAAATAAAATAAAATTGAGAAACTAAAGGGTTTGACTGAAACTCTTTACCAGACTACGTAATTCCTTACAAGACGTATTTATTTGACTTCCCAGAATTATTTTTCTATTATTTGTATTACATGATAAAATAATTGTTTCTCATGACTCACAAAATAATTACTTACAGGGTGGACAAGATTTATAGCCCAAGCAAGTAAGAGAAAGGGCCCTATGCCTTATTTTCCAGAGTGACCTTGGAAAGCAGCAATTGTTATCTGGGATCATCCAGGGACTTGCATATTGTGTGACCAAAGGGTCCCGTTAGGGACACCTTTCAGTGCGGTGCTGATCACAGCAGACAAGAATTACAAAGAGAGGGCGAAAGAGTGGGGACAGTGGGGAGGCATGTTAAAAGTATTCTCCTTTTGGTCAGCAGACTTGGCACCCACAGCCTTGCATACAAAAATAAATGAAACACATCCAGGCTTGTAGAGTGGAATCTGGAATTCGCTGGCATGGACACCTCCCAAGAAAAATACAGAGAGAGCTGTTTGTTTCCAAACCCTCAGGACTATTTGGTTGGATCAAATATTCCCAATTCCTGCCTGAACCTCCCTTATATAAGCTTTCTACTTGCCCTGTGTCCAGCTGGTGCATTTCTGGTCTCCCTGTCTCCTAACCCCCCTTGTTACTGGGGGAGTGAGAGAGTGAGTAAAGTCCAGAAAGGAATGAGGATAGAGAGACTGGGGGTTGGAAGAGATGTCCAAATGCAACCATGATAGGCGTGCAGTGCTATTCAGGCTGCTGCAGGACATAGAAGGGTTAAAAAGGCACCCACAAAAGTGACCACAGAATTCATTCCTGGAAGGGTTTTTTTTTGCTAATATGCAACCTGCTTAGAGGCCACAGGACTTGATGTGGTTTCCTGTAAATATTTTCGACCTAAAGTAAGATGTTTCACTCCCCTCCTGATCTTGTACCATGCTTGTGTAGAAGGATTTTTCTTGTAATGATTTGCTGTAGAATTAACCATAGAACTTCTGGAAAGTATCATACTGGTATATCCACTTGACACAGTAATGTTTCTAGTTTTGATTTCATAAGTTAATGTGTTTTTCTATTATCTCTCTCTCTCCCTACCCTATTCATGCTCTTCTGCTGCTTTCTCAATTTCCTAAAATAGTTTCATTACTAAGGACAGCTGAGCTCAGTCACAGCCTTGCATCTTGCATTCCCATTCTTGTGATTCTGCTTTTTTTTCTCTAGGAAAGGTTCAGCGTTCACTGGGCTGGTAACTAAAACAGAATTGGACCAAATTGTATGTTGTCTCTGGGAGCAAGATCTGACGTCAACATTGGGTCACCTGGGTAGAGAGCCAGAAGGCAGGTTACATTTGGACTATTGCAAAGGTACTTTTGACCACACATTTAGAAGTCTTTGGTTTCATGGCCAGAGATTGGCTCCTTTGCTCTCTCACACTGTTTCTCCCATTCTCCCTTTTCATCTATGCCTTTTCTTATAACCATTTCTCTTTCTCCTTGAAGTGCAAAACTGTTTAAACCACAGCCATAAATATACTGATTTGGCAAACCAAACTGGGATCAAACCAAGGGTTAAAAAGAGAAATGCCACTTAAGCTGAAATAAAACGAACACCTCCTGCCTCCTGCCCCTCCCTCCAGGACTAACCTAAGTGCCAGACAAGGTACCAGGAGCTAAATCAATAGCATCCAAAGGTGAAGGCTAGTCAGCGACTACAGTCCAGGAGCCAGGGAGAGTTTCATAAGTTAAGTAAAGGTCAGTGATCTATAGAGATAGCATCACTGTTAGGACCTCTGCTTTGTACAAGCACAGCCCTGAGAGGACAGTGATTGTCTGTTCGTCACACACGGCGTCCTCGGCTCCTCTTATAGCATGCACCAGGGAACAACTGCATGACCACTGCTGTACTGAGGACCCACGCTGCCTAAACCTGTCCCTCCAGACTACCAAAGACAGGACAGTATTGCTGTATGGCCACTGCTGTAGAGAGATCTGACTGCATGCGTACACCCATGCATCCAGATCACTAAAGACATGACAATGCTCATCTCCCTTTATGGGGATCTTTCAAAAACCAGTGGTTTCCTCCTGCTCCTCTGGCCTTCCAGCTCAGTTGGAACTATGGCTGGAATTTGGTACCAACAGCCTTCCCTCTCAACTACTTGGAGATCTTTTCCCTTCTTCTTCTATCCCCTTCTGACTCACTGCAGTGATGGTGCACCAGGATTCCTTCAGGAACGCTGCATTTACAGGTCTCGCCACTAGGTGTCACCACTGCTGGATGACTGACTCCCTCACCTTCAGAGGCTGTGATTCTTATCTCTGCAGCCTACCAGCCCAGGCTAGGCAGGGACCAAAAGACCTGAGCAGGAAATAAAGCCTAGGCTACTGGGCCAGTCCGTTCTCCTACCTTTATTTTTAATTTACACCGAAGCGTTCTTTGGTTTGTAATACTGGATTAAAAGCAAGAAGTCAAAGATCACTAAATGCACAATACTGTAGGCATAGAAATTAAAGGCAGACCAATTAAAAAATATACTGCCAGCTATGTGGAATGAACCGTTCCATGATACAGTTTTCTGCTGTTACAGTTTTTTTGGCTTTTTAGAAATTATCTGAGTGATACAGTGCTATGCCCTGTATCTAACTCCCTCTGTCCTGGGTCTTCCCCCAAATGAATGGGAGTAGCAATCAGTGGTGCCTTTGAATAGAGGACCACAAAGGCCAGTGAAATGCAAAGTGAAGGTGAAGCACTATAGAAGAGGAGTAGAAGTCATAGTCAGTGAAGGGAAGGATGAAGAAGCACTGCAGCAATCTGTAGGACAAGGCAAGCCTTGTTTTTTCCTACCCTTTCTGGGGTGCTATCCAAGGCCTGTGCTGCCTCGCCAGTTGTGCTGGCCCTGACCTCTACCAGTGAGAAGGCAATTCTGTTCCAAAATGCCTGTTCAATCTGTGGCCCCTTAGCTGGTGTCAATTTCTGCCAAATTGTGTTGGTGTGTTTTGTTTTCTGATGTGGACACCTGTGCACTGGGAACAGGACTCCGGATCATTTCACAATGGTTACCAAATAGCTTTCACAAGTAATGATGCTGAAGCATTACCAACCTGAGCTGGCAATAAACCCGGGAACAGGCACAGGCTCTGTAACCTTGCTCCAATCCACTGAGCCAACCAGGTCTTCATCTTGTTGCATTTCATCATGTGATAATTTAATCATTTTGTGGGGTAAAAATAATTAAAAGGCACCAGAAGCTGATAAGCCATAGGAAGCGCTGGAGTCATAAAGTGAGTAGCACTGGTTTTTAAACTGCGGTTATTTTCACTAAGAACTCTAGGAAAGTTTATTTTTTACAAAAGAAGGAACTGACTTTTTCCTGCTTTGCAAAGCCAATGTTTGAAAATATAACTAGATAAGAGAAATCATGTTGAGCAGTATATGGGATCGTCTGTGGGTACACAACTGCACGTACTGTCAGATAAAAACAAAATGCCCAGTGTCCTCTTTTGCCCGATGAATGTACCTGAAATTTCAGATGATGAAAGAGCTTTGGAACTCTCGATCACATCCAAGACTCTAGGATAACACCTGGTGGTCAATGCTGCAAACATCTGGATGTGAGTAGGATTCGATTTATGCCTAAATCTGCAGCATACAAATTAATATTTTCCTTAAAATGAGATGCCACTTATTTTTTGATAGACAATTTTTTCTCATCTTTAGAAATTAAAAATAAATGTCTTCACAATACCAGGGGAAATTTGCTTGATGATAAAAAATGAAAGTTGTCTTTTCTTAGGAGGAGGAGGATAAGGCTGGATAGTAAGTACAAGGAGGACTGTAGTGTATATATTAAGCTTTCTATGGATAAAGTGATAGAGGAACATAAAGAAGATCCCTTGGGTGAGCACTAATCACCCAGCCTTTTGTTTCTCATTTTATCAGAGGATGATAATGAAGCAGAAAGCAGGGCTGCCATGTTGCCAGCTTGAGCAGGGCCAGATTAATATTATGGCTCTCATAAGCAAAGGACTGGAGGTGGATTTAAGCATGTTGCCTATGCCTAAATCTGTCCCAGTGCATGGAGAAACAACCTTCTGCTTTCCAGAAGAAGACAGAAACCTCTGTGACCCAAGTTTTTCCCCAGAAGAAAAGAGAAAACACGCAGAGCCAGCCTGGGAGGAAAATGGATTTCTTGCAGAATGGATGAGATGAGCCCAACAAAGCCCAACCCAATAGCCACAATATAGTAGGGATGTGCATTTGTTTCTAATGAGGCCTAGAAAAATACTCAAAAATTGGGGGATAGTTTCATAGGTCTTGCAGTAAAAAAAAAAAAAAAAAAATGGACCTCCAACAGGACCAGACCCAGGCTGGGCCTGGTGCCTGGCGCCAAGGCTTGGTCCTTGCCCTGAAGCCTAGGCCCAATGTCAGAACCCAGACTGAGGCCAGGACCAGGCGCTGAATTCTAAGCCAGTGCCTTACGATGTCTTCGTATCCTGGCACTTGAAAAATTACACTGTTTGCATGGAGGATGGTGCTGGAGTGACACCATCCTCCAAGGTCTTTCAGAAGCCTTATGAAGGTAAGAAAAGTCAACATGTCAAGCATGAAATGGATGTAAATTCTTGTATGGCTGAAGACCTCCTAATGCAAAGGTAATTTTGAAATGCAGACCGTGTCGTGCACTCTGAAAGAAGACTCAAAGAGAAGCTAAAATAAGTTGTTTTAAGTGCATTATAAAAAACAAGGTTTGGAAAAAAAATGTTGAATTAAGACCGTCAGGCCGATACAATAGAGTGTGCGCCAATATTTCTTCATGGAGAGGGTGGTGGATGCCTGGAATGCCCTTCCGGAGGATGTGGTGAAGACCAGAACTGTGAAGGACTTCAAAGGGGCGTGGGATAAACACTGTGGATCCATAAAGTCAAGAGGCTGCCAATGAAGAGTGGGTGACTCGCCAGAATGATGGCTACTGCCTGGAGTCAATACCCTTATTAAATAAACATACACAGGCGTGACTCCAACATCGCTCTAAGCTTCAACAGCAAGAGGAAATGTGGAAAAAAGGATTCACACTCACAAAGAGGGGAGTAGCTGGCTTGTTACGGCGGTTACTACCCCAAATCAAATAAGCCTGATACTTCACTTTCAATGCATATACAGCATAGTTCTCTGATTCAACGGCAGGGGAGAAGAAAAGAGGGTTCGCACTCACAAAGCGGGGAGTAGCTGGCTTGTTACGGCGGTTACTACCCCAAACCAAATGGGCCTGATACTTCACTTTCGATGCACATCCAGCATGGCTCTCTGCTTCAACGGCATGGGAGAAGACTTATACGTCACGCATATCCAGCATAGCTCCCTGCTTCAACGGCAGGGGAGAAGAAAAACAACCAATAAGGGCTAATAACATAGTCTGGGTAAAACAAATAAGCATGGGTGCAGCTTGCTTATTGCGGCGGCTACTACCCCAAACTAATCAAGCTAGATATTTCACTTGGATGCAGCTCCATCACTGCTCTCTACATTAAAGGTGGGGATGGAAGGGAAATAGAACCAAGAGCTAAGAGAAACAGATAAGTATGAGAGAAAATATGTGTGAAGCTTGCTGGGCAGACTAGATGGGCCATTTGGTCTTCTTCTGCCGTCATTTCTATGTTTCTATGTTTCTATGTTTCTATAATGGAGCGCACTGTTAGCCCACGTTTGGCCACGTGTTTTCGATGTGCTATTTTTACCCCTTATATAGTAAGGGGTAATAGCGAGTCGAAAACGCATGGCCAAACCCCCCCCCCCCCCCCAAAAAAACTAATAGAGCCTGCAACATGCAAATGCATGTTGATGGCCCTATTAGTTATTCCCGCGTTATTCAGAAAGTAAAATGTGCAGGCAAGCCGCACATTTTACTTTCAGAAATTAATGCCTGCCCAAAGGCTGGCGTTAATTTCGGTTGGCACCGGGGAAGTGCACAGAAAAGCAGAAAAAACTGCTTTTCTATACACCCTCCGACTTAATATCATAGCGATATTAAGTCGGAGGCCCCAAAAGTAGAAAAAAAGTAAAATTTAAAAAAAAGTAATGTAAAAATCTGCCCGCAGCCCACGGGTCAGAAGACAGACACTCAATTTTGGTGGCGTCCATTTTCCGAACCCGTAGCTGTCAGCAGGTTCGAGAACCGATGCCAGTATGAGCGTCGGCTGTCAAACCCGCTGACAGCCGCTGCTTCTGTCAAAAAGGAGCGCTAGGGACGTGCTAGTGTCCCTAGCGCCTCCTTTTACTGTGGACCCTCATTTGCATGTTGTTCCCTCCTGAATCGCGTGCACAGGAGAGTGGCCTGTGCGCGCGTCGGGAGAATGGGTGCTTGCCGGCTCTCCCGCGACTTTTACTGAATCGGCCTGCATATGATTAATGAAAAGGCAATGAAGGTTACTAGACAGATAGTGCCTATTATGACGGTCGATATCTTTATGAATGTGTGTTGGTGAAGGATTTCAAAGTTTTGGTTTTATACATATTTTTCCTTCCCCATTTTATTTACCATAAAAATATTCAGCCACACAGCAAGATGGCACTGTCCACTTTGTAGGAAGGTGTTACAGTGACGTCACTCTGGTGCCATCCTCCAAGCAGTCAATGAAATGTTTCAAACACCATGATGAAAAGAAGATGTTGGGAAGCCTGAGCATAGGCCTCAGCACTGGATCCAGGCCTTCATGCCAGGCCCTGGTGCTGGGCATAGAATTTGGGTCTAACCTGGGCCTAGTCCTTGGCACCAGGATAGCAAGGGTTTTTTTTGTTTCAGGAGTTTTTTCCCTAGTTTAATTATCTTTTTGGTTTGGAAAACAAACTGAACCCCCAAAAAAAATTCAGATGAAAATTCGAATTCAGATGAAACTGCCCCCCTTTCTCCTGAAATGAAGAAACAAACCAATCTGAAAATTTGGGGGCTGCAAATCCCTACAGTATAGAAAGAAAGGAAGAAGCAGTTGATGGGTCATGGCACATGTTCAATTCTGGATCAGTGCTATCTGAGAGGTATCCAGAGGTTAGATGTCAGATAAGTATCTTTCTGAAGTCATCCTTTTTTGGTATGGCAGACTAGGCCCTATCAGAGAATCAGATACACCAAGAGCTGGATGAGATTTTGATGAGCAACCAACCCTTGGATTTAATGTGAACTGCATCAGGTTGTAGGCAGCCATGGCATGGATAACTTAAAACTTACCTGACTCTTCTTCCTTCGCCAAGTGAGAATGGATTTGACCTGGCTCAGCTATCCTAAGAATGAATACAAAAGACCTTGACTTCATGCTATTCAATATCTTTGTGTACACAAAAGTGAAGACCATATATAAGGAAATATTAATTCACCAACAGCCTAGGATCCTCCGTGTGACTCTTATGGATTTGTCGGCCAGCCCTTTGCCCCAGATGTGACAGGTCCTACCACTGCCATTGAGTAATTCCTGTCATATGATAGGGTCAAAGGGCTGGAACCATTTTGGAACATGATGGCCGACAGGTATGGAACCAGAGACGTCACTCCCAGGCCCTCACAGACCACCATGGTGATTTTGATTAATCTGGGGGAGGGGTCTGGTGGGTGGGTTAAGGTGGGCTCTGTAGAGGAGCTGGCAGCTGGGGTGGCTATGTTTTTTTAAACAAAAAGAAAGGGTTGGGGCTGAGGACAGTCTAAGTGAATGGGGGTGTTTCCCCAAATACTACCTTTCTGAGGAACTTTGGTTGCTTCCAGAGGCAGCGGTAGGAGTAGGGGTGGGACAGGAGGTCCCCGGAGATCCCTGGGGTCTTAATCTGGTTTTTTTTCCCTTTTTTTCTTTTTGTTTTAGATATCAGAAAATAGCATGCACTGTTTTTCAAAACAAAAAAAGAAACACTTAAAAAAACAAAAATAAAACACACAAAACTAAAAAACAGACAAAATTAAACATTTAATTTTTTGTTCTGCATACCCCTATTTGGAGTAGCAAAGAATTAAACAGAGGCATTGCACTTGCATTTTAGGGATAAAGAACAACAGAAGCCTCTGAAACTTGGCACACTCTTACATTTTGTACCTTAGAGTCTCTAGCTCTTCAATTCTGGAGTGGGGAGAAATCCCTCATTTAATAAAAATGTATCTTTTTTTTCTTGTGGTAGCGGGTTTAATTCCCTAATACCTTGACCCCTCTTAAAGGGTCCCGGGGCATCTCCTACTGCTCCATTATCATTTCCTTTAGGGCTGGGTGTAGTGGGAAAGTCCTGAATGGCTTATGCCTATCCTGCAGAATGGGATCCCCCTCTACTGAAGCTTCCTCCTTAGGGTCACAGATCCTAAGAGCCATGAGAGTGCCTGATTAGGGCAGGTAGTTCCTCCTTTTGGACGAAATGTATTATTCATACCTCCTTATCTTCAAAAGACCATTCATTTTCTTGTTTGACTGACTGATGTAAATCCGGGCCTCTGAGGGAGACCCTCCTGCATTCCTGGGTAGGTATTTCTAGGCTTCCCAAGGCTGCTATAGGCTGCTTGTAGGAAGGTCTAACGAACTCCCCAAGGGAAAGGACCCCAGCCCCTGATTTGTCTTCATGGCCTCAAAGGGCCTGGTGCATCATGAGTATCGAGAAGTGCCATGCGAGGCTCTTAACCCCGGCTTCTGGTATGGCACCTACTTTGCCCTGCTTGTTTGCTGTCGAGGCCCAGAACCTTAGAACCTGAGGTTTCTAAGGTTCTGGGAATACCAGAGTGCTGTAAGTTCCCTTCATCAGCTAACTCCATATCCTTTAGCTGGAGGTTGGCTGGCTTCCCCGGCTCCCCAAGGGGAGGAAAGGTGTGGGGACCTGCCTCTCGTATGTCTTCTGAATTGCAAAGTGGGAAAACTGAGCCGGCAACCATAGGGTCCCTCTTGGTCCCACAGGCTATGCATCTTCTTCCCTATACATGATTGAGCGTTCCCTGCCTTTTGAGCATGCTGGAGAAATTGCACATGTCCATTGCTTCTCCCCTGTGACACCACCTTCAGCAAAAATGCTCCTGGACTGCTGGAGCAGTTTGCCCAAAGCAGCCAACAGTGGAAACGTGGCCTATGAATGACGGGACCTGAAAAAGGCTCAATTGTCAGTAGGAATATGTCTTGAGCAAGGCCTAATTAGCAGCAGGAACACAGACTGTACAAGGCCTGGGGATTGGTGGGAACCCAGCCTGTGAATGTCAGAGGGAACGTGGCTTGAAGGCCCGGCCAACAGCATGAACATGGAGTAACCTGAGAGGGGATCTCCCCCAGCAACTCCCCCATGCGGGGCTGCTGCTGAGATGCCCTCCTCCCACTGCCATTCCTGAAAGGGGGAGAACTCCCTTCCGCTTACCTCAGCTTCTTTGTTCTTATGGTTTGGGCCCAAATCTGGCGGTCTTCAGACAGGAGGGAAGGAAGAGAGAAGGGAAGGACATCCAAGGGAGTGTCTTTCCCAAATTCAAGCCTCACCCTGGTTCCCGACTGCCCTTAGCGAAGGGGAACCCCCTGCTAAGGTGGCTGCACCAGGACCCCATAGGGAACTGTGAGCTCTACCCGAGGGGCTCTACAGAGGATCTTAGCTGGAGCAAGCTACATGTGGGAGATCTTATGAGGAGTCCCAGGTGCTATGTTTGACGATCCCTCTGGTCCACCTGCTGGAGACAGAGAACTACTGGCGGCTGCCTCGAGCCGCCCCTCCCTTATAGTACACGTGATGCCACATAAGAAGTCAGGGAGGTGTGTCCTCTGTCTCCAATGGGTGGGGAGAGGAGAAATCCCTAGTTTCAAGTCTGGTCTAGCAGGAGGATAAGGAAATGCCAAATTATATTTATTGAAGGAATTCCTCGGTAGAGTTTGCTCTGTGTTGGAATACCACCACTGTGTAAGTCATCTTTATTGGAAAAACTAGAGTGACCGAGACGCCCAAGAGCCCTAAATGAAATTCTTTTCACCTGTCAGAAGAATCCCTGAAATGTAATGAGAGTGCAAGAACTCAGACACCCCTAGCAGTGAAGCCCCTCACCATAGGAAGGATCAGGAAGATTGTTACAATTTACTAGAATTTTATTGGACATTTTCAGAACCCAAGACAGAAGTAGAGACTTCATGGATACATCCTGCATGTCCAGCTGTGGCTTAAGAAGTATTTCCTCCATGTCGTGCAGAAAAAGAAGGCCCGTGACCCCTTCCTGCACTCGGATATCAGATGAGAAAAGGTCATACCAGACATCTCTGACAGATTCTGGTCTGGATCATATAATTCCTTGAATTTATTCAGACATTTAAAAGGTTTCATCTTAGCTCAAAGATGATTTTCATGTCCCTCTGCTCCACACTCTAAACAGTATAAATCCTAAAAACACACTAAAACAATTTAAAACCAATTTAACTCAGTGTTGTCCTGACCTACAAAGAATTATATGCCTATGAAAGGCAAGCGTCATGTTAAATCCTGTCAGACAACAGAGCACACAAAGGCCAGAGTAACCTTTTCACTCATGTTTTAGCATACATTTTTGTGAGCTACACTTGATTTAATAAGGTTTTTAGCACCAACTTATATGGAAAAATGTGTGCTAAAATTAGAACATCTCCATGCAAAACCCAGTTAAATGAAGGAATTAGTTATTACTCTGCAACAGAGGGAAGAGTGTTAAAGCCCTGAAAGCTTAGCTCTGTTTTTTTCATGCTGGAAATAAAACGTCTGGTTCAGAGATGCAGTAAAGTTAACTCATGTTTCTGGGGCCAGTGTTAATCTATGAGGCTGTGCCAGTGATTCTGAACCGAGTGTTCTTGGGTGCAGGGGTCCCGGGCTCAGGCTTTCTGGGTCCAGGGTGGACCTCTGCACTGAAGAACCCCAGTTCTGGGACCTCATTGGCACAGAGCCACAAACTAACACTAGCTCTAGTAATGTGAGTTAACTTTTATTCCATGTCTGACCCAGGAGTTCAATTTCCAAGCCTACAAAAGTGTGTTAAACACTGGGGAACCTAAATCTGGGACCCCTGAGCCAGAGACCCTCTGTCCTGGGACCTCCAAGTCAGAGGGACTTTTCCCAGGGACCAGAGAACCACCACCCACCCATGTACCTACCACTCACCCACTCACTTAACCATGACCCCACCCACCAGCCTATATACTGCCATTTACCCACTAACCCACCCACCTATCTACCCCTCAATCACCTTCCAACCTCCTACCCAGTCCCCAATTCCTACCACCTATCCTGTCATTTAAGTACCCCCACCCACCCAAACAGTGAACTCAGCTGAAGACACAGCTTTTTTAAATGGCCAGTGGAGAAGATGGGGAAGAGGCGGCATTCTACAGGATATGTAAGTATACAGTGGGGCCTAGAGAGGAGCAGGAAATGGGTTAGTAGATGGGTTCCTTACTGAGTGGATGGGAAGTAAATAAATGAATGGCTGAGAGTGGTTTGTTGATAGTATGGGTGAGTAGGTAAGTAGATAGATTAGGGTTTGGTGGTGAGTAGGTGGATGGAGGTATGGTTTAGTGGGTGGGTGTGGGGCTTAGTTACGGGCTGATACAGTAAAATCGCGGGAGAGCGGGCGAGTGCCCACTCTCCCGGCGCACGCACAGGCCACTTTCCTGTGCGCGCGATACAGTATTTTAATTTATTTAAATTAGGCCCGGCGGTAAAAAGAGGCGCTAGAGTCACTACCGCGTCCCTAGTGCCTCTTTTTTTGACGGAAGCAGCGGCTGTCAGCGGGTTTGACAGCCGACGCTCAATTTTGCCGGCGTCGGTTCTCAAGCCCGCTGACAGCCACGGGTTCGGAAACCGGACGCCGGCAAAATTGAGCGTCCGGTTTTCGACCCGCCAGCCGTGGGCCCATTTTAAATTTTTATTTTTTTATTTTTTACTTTTTTAAACTTTCGGGACTTCCGACTTAATATCGCCATGATATTAAGTCGGAGGGTGCACAGAAAAGCAGTTTTTACTGCTTTTCTGTGCACTTTCCCAGTGCCCGGAGAAATTAGCGCCTACCTTTGGGTAGGCGCTAATTTCTGAAAGTAAAATGTGTGGCTTGGCTGCACATTTTGCTTTCTTGAATCGCGCGGGAATACCTAATAGGGCCATCAACATGCATTTGCATGTTGCAGGCGCTATTAGGTTTGGGAGGGTTGGACACACGTTTTGGACGTGCTATTACCCCTTGGGGTAAAGTTAGCACGTCCAAAACGCGCGTCCAAATGCCGGCAAACAGTGCGCTCCGTCGGAGGACACTGTACTGTATCGGCCCGTTAATTGGTTGGGGTGAGTAGGTTGGCTGGTGATAGGAGCATTAAGTAGGGGGCTCTGGTCCCAGGGCAGAATCCGTTTGATGGGGGTGGGGGGGGGGGGTGCCAGGGCAGGGGATTTGTGGTGGGAGTCCTGCGGCAAGATCTTTCTGACCCTAGGACAGAGGGTTTCTGACTCAAGGAGTCCTGTGGCAGAGTCCCTTGAGTCCCAGTTCTTGTGCTTATACTTCCCAGTAGGACCAGTTTGACAGTAGGGAAACCTTAATGAACTTGTTTCACTTCACAGCTATTTTTACCACATCTCTCTGCATTATGCCTGTTCTCTAGCATGCTTTTCACTATTTACTCTTGTTTTCAGCGGTCGTCGGTGCATTTTTTTAACTCGAGGTCAATTTGCATCCATTAGGTTTCTGTATGGGGAGCTGATGTGCCTTTTAGCATGTGAGTACAGGAAAATGCAGGCTGAATTGTGGTGCACATTTTTAATGACCAGAACTCAATGACCACAGGGTTCAGGAAGAAAAAGGAGAGACAGGAAAGACTGACAAGGAGAAGGTAAAGAAGAAGGACAGGGAATGTGAAAAGGAAGAGGAAAAGCAAGCGTGGAAGATACGGTGTGAAAATGACGGGAAAAAAACGGGCATCGAAGGCGAAGAGGGAGGAAAACAGAAACTGGGGATATGAAAGAGCAGCTAAGTGAGAAACAGCAAAGCAAGTAAAAAAAAAAAAAGACTAATGTCATGTCAGGAAGATGTTAAACACTCCACTGTCAGATAAAATCAGTCTATGACACCCCTGCCTCTCCCTAGGTCGAAGCCCACGTGGTCAGGGCCGGTGCAAGGGTAATAGGCATCCTAGGCAATCCTTACAGCCTGGCGCCCCCCCCCCCTTACACAATTTTAATTTATGCATTTATAACAACATATTTTACATGAAAAATTACATTCTGAGGTAAAATTAATATCCAATTTTTTGTGATAATTTCATGCACTGTTGTGATGCCAACAAGAAAACTTTGCATCTTGGAATTCATATGGCATCATACCTATTATGATGTTTTGGCATGGTCCTCCCTTATCAACACAGTACTATCTGCCAACATTCAAAGAATAACAACCCCACCTATGAAAAAGAATAGGACAAATATTACTCCAGAATCTAAAATATCAATACACCTCCTATCAGGAAAACAGAACAGGCCAAGCTACTACAAATCCCTACAGAGAAGCCACATGCTAAGAATGCTTCATCTCAGTCTTTGCATGCAGAACATAAACCCTCACCAATTACAGAATAAAGCCACATAAAGCATCCCGTAGTGTTAGCCATTCCCCATGTTCTTTTATATCCCTTGTTAACAATCCCTATATTTAAATGTTTAATGTATTTGACAAAGGTAACGCATGAGTTCCTGCAAATTTTGTTTAAATGTAAACCGATGTGATATGTAAAATTGAACACCGGTATATAAAAATAAATAAATAAATAAATAGAAATGTGCAGACCAAAACTGAACTGTAAAACGCATCACGCCAGACTCTACAGTGCACAATGGAAAAACAAAAATCACCATTCCTCATCAAACAATCAATAAAATCAAGATATATAAATCATTAATCATAATAGTAAAATCATACTAATAAAATAATTTCAAAACAGCTGATGAATAGAATATCCAATAATTACAGATTCATGCAAATTTTGAAAGCTTTACCAAACACCAATAAAATATTTCAAAACAGCAGACACATCACATACTACCCAATAATTAAAATGGTAGTCAATCAAGAAAAATGAAATTAAAAAGTCACCTTTACTTACCCTCTCCAGCAGTTCTCCTACTCCTTTCCCTTACAGGCCACACCAGAAGCAGCAGTAGCTGCTGAAGCTGTCCTCAGTGTCCTTTTCCTTAGGGACCACAACTAGTCTCTTCTCTCTCACACAAACACACACCAGTTACATCCTCAGGAATGATGATATAAAATTATTCAGAGTAGTTAAATCACAAGCAGACTGTGATACATTACAGGAGGACCTTGTAAGACTGGAAGATTGGGCATCCAAATAGCAGATGAAATTTAATGTGGACAAGTGCAAGGTGTTGCATAAAGGGAAAAATAACCCTTGCTGTAGTTACATGATGTTAGGTTCCATATTAGGAGCTACCACCCAGGAAAAAGATCTAGGCATCATAGTGGATAATAGTTTAAAATCGTCGGCTCAGTGTGCTACAGCAGTCAAAAAAGCAAACAGAATGTTGGGAATTATTAGAAAGGGAATGGTTAATAAAACAGAAAATGTCATAATGCCTCTATATTGCTCCATGGTGAGACCACACCTTGAATACTGTATACAATTCTGGTCGCCGCATCTCAAAAAAGATATTGTTGCAATGGAGAAGGTACAGAGAAAGGCAACAAAATGATAAAGGGGATAGAACAGCTCCCCTATGAGGAAAGGCTGTTCATCTTGGAGAAGAGACGGCTGAGGGGGGATATGATAGGAGTCTTTAAGATCATGAGAGGTCTTGAACAAGTAGATGTGACTCGGTTATTTACACTTTCGAATAATAGAAGGACTAGGGGGCATTCCATGAAGTTAGCAAGTAGCACATTTAAGACTAATTGGAGAAAATTCTTTTTCACTCAATGCACATATTGTTGCGATGGAGAAGTTACAGAGAAGGGCTACCAAAATGATAAGGGGAATGGAACAGCTCCCCTATGAGGAAAGACTAAAGAGGTTAGGACTTTTCAGCTTGGAGAAGAGACGGCTGAGGGGGGATATGATAAAGATGTTTAAAATTATGAGAGGTCTAGAACGGGTAGATGTGAATCGGTTATTTACTCTTTTGGATATTAGAAAGACTAGGGCGCACTCCATGAAGTTAGCATGGGCACATTTAAAACTAATCGGAGAAAGTTCTTTTTTACTCAACGCACAATTAAACTCTGGAATTTGTTGCCAGAGGATGTGGTTAGTGCAGTTACTATAGCTGTGTTTAAAAAAGGATTGGATAAGTTCTTGGAGGAGAAGTCCATTACCTGCTATTAGGTTCACTTAGAGAATAGCCACTGCCATTAGCAATGGTAACATGGAATGGACTTAGCTTTTGGGTACTTGCCAGGTTCTTATGGCCTGGATTGGCTACTGTTGGAAACAGGATGCTGGGCTTGATGGACCCTTGGTCTGACCCAGTATGGCATTTTCTTATGTTCTTAATACAGCTCTGGAATTTGTTGCCAGAGGATGTGGTTAGTGCAATTAGTGTAGCTGGGTTCAAAAAAGGTTTGGATAAGTTCTTGGAGGAGAAGTTCATTAACTGCTATTAATCAACTTTACTTAGAGAATAGTCACTGTTATTAATTGCATCAGTAACATGGGATCTTCTTAGTGTTTGGGTAATTGCCAGGCTCTTGTGGCCTGGTTTGGCCTCTGTTGGAAACAGGATGCTGGGCTTGATGGACCCTTGGTCTGACCCAGCATGGCAATTTCTTATGTACCAGTTTTTCATCTCTCACACACCAATCATCTCCCCGACCAGTCTCTCTCTCACACACACACAAGCACAAACATACCAGTCATCTCCCTGATCAGTCTCTCTCACACATACACATGTCACTTCTCTGGCCAGTCTCTCTCAATCACACAATGCTCTCGCTCTCTCTTACTTACACACAAGCTTTCAATCACACATATCACTTTCAGAAAAAAATCACACATATCACTTTCAGAAAAAAATTAAAAACTTGGCTGTTCACCCAAGCATACCCTTGAAGAAGCCTCAGGGTCACACACAGAATCACATACCCCTCAGTTGCGTCCCTTTCCGCAACTCAAAGGAACTGCTTGCTCGCCGTATTGCTCTTTGATAAAACGTGCTCAATCGTATACACAATGTAAATTTGTATATAATTCAAATGCTGCACTTTGTATATAATTCCTACCTTATAAGCACTTTCTCCTGCTTATATGCCCTCTTCTCTCCAGTTAGAAATTGTTTATCCTATCCTTTTTTCTAACAAGCCTAGTTCTTCTTTCCCTGTTATAATGTAACTTTTTGCTTTCATTGTTAACTGGTTCCCCCTAGTTTATTGTAAACCGGTACGATAAGACCTGGTCTTGAGCATCGGTATATTAAAAGAATTTAAATAAATAAATCAATCAATCAATCAATCAATCAATCAATAAACATATGTTCTCTCTATTTCATTTACACACAAGCTTTCAATCACACACATGTTCTATCTCACTTATAAACAGGCTCAATCATACACATGCCCCCTCTCTCTCACAGCCACAGTCAGCCAAAAACATGCTCCATCTCTCTCTCTTGCACACACACCACACACACACACACACACACACACACACACACAGAAGCACCCTCCCTGTCTCACATACATGCCACACAGACACACTCAAAGGCCCCCAGCTGAACAGATCGTCTTCGGCCCGTCGGCCTTTTCTCTGGAGGCAGCTGACAGCGCCGTTCTACTTTTCTTCAGCCCCCGCTGGCCAGGTCTCCGGCGGGCGACGGCTGGCAGCGACATCACTTTCCCGGGTTCTAGCGGCGACACTTGGGCTTGTCTTCACTTTTTTCAGCCGCCGCCAGCTTGGGCTCCGACAGCGGCTCACGGGCCCCTCTTCCTTTCTTCAGCCGCTGCTGGCTTGGGATCCGGTGGCGGCTCACGGCCCCTTCTGCTTGGGCTCCAGCAGGGGCTTGCGGCCCCTCTTCCATTCTTCAGCTCTTACAGGCCTCTCTTCCGGCCCCGCATGGCTGTCTTGTGGCTGTGACAGGATGGCTCTGCTGCGGCCCCGCAGGTTTCTCTTCGGGCCGTGTACCTGCAGACCCTCTTCTTCTCTTTGGCTGGAAGGCCACCGGTGCCAGGGGCGGATTGCTCCACCGGAGGAAGCCCGATCCCCTGATAGGGCAATCAGCCCCTGGCACCGGTGGCCTTCAACCCCTACCATGTGACAGGGGCTACCGGTGCCATTGGTTGGCCCCTGTCACATGGTAGGGGCTAAAGGCCACCGGTGCCATTTTGGTTAGTGGCAGCCGAGGCCCTGGGAGCAGCAGATCGTTCCCAGGCCCTCCCCTGGACCACCAGGGGGGCGTCGGGAGGGTGGCACTGGGGGGGGGGGGGGGAGGCAAGGTGAGGCAGGGGCTGGCAGAATTTTGAAAGGGCATTTTTGCCCTTTCAAAATTCTGCCGCCTGCCACTGCACCCCCTAAGTCTCGGCACCATAGGCACAGGCCTAGCTCGCCTAGTGGTTCCTCCGGCCCTGCATGTGGTGGACTTTTCAGTGACCTGTCAGAGCTGTCGCCACTGCTCTCCATCCAGCCCTCTCAGATACGAGCCCCACAACGCCACGCCCTTTGCTTCCTCGCAGTGCCGGGAGGGATGGTAACACCTGACCACGGCCAGGAAAGCCGCCTCAGGGAAAGCCCTCGCCGCAAAGATGGTTCAGTGCCCGGAAAGTTGCATGCGTCCGTGACCAGGCTGAGAGAGCCTGGTGTGGGGTGGGGGTGGGAGGCGAGCATGGTTGACTTATTTGCAGCCTTTTCCGAGATCACTGGGCTGCCTAAAGCCAAGCACTGCCATGCTGGTTTTCAAAGAGTGAGTGAAAGAGTTAAGGGAGATACAGAAGATAGATACTGGCTGTGGAAGAGGTGATACATTGATATTGAAATAGATGCTGGGACAAATTGACACGTATTACAGATTAATAGATATGAAGAACTGTGAGGAGGATGATACTGTATAGCTGCATGCCATTACAGACAGATTAATACACTGCTATAAACTTACTCAGGGGGACTGACACGACCAGTGATAAGCAAACATGTACAAAGCAAGCACTACTGCATATGCGGATATAGAGAGATGCCGTTAGATCACTAGAGCTATTGGCACAGATTTACAGTGTATGCTGTTACAGCTAGTCAGTGATACTGTTAGTGATTCACTAAATCTCTTTCTAACTCTCTGTTGGTCTGTTTTACCACTGGGCTCCTAAGTCCCAATACCAGAAAAGAATAGATAAAGAGATCAAAGACAATACGATAACATATAGAATTAGATTCTATGTAGACTGCCCAAATAGAGACTCTGAGGGGGTAGATAAACTGCCTGTGGTCTAGGCAAAACCATGTGGTTATTTTTTAAGCTGTGGGGTTTGTCGAAATAAAGTGAAACAATATGGATTGTTTTGATTTGATTATTGTCCCATGAAGAGTGTTTTGTTTTTTTAAGGTAAGACTACCTGCGAAACTGCTTACGCTGACCTAATCCTGCCCCAGATATGGGTTTTAAAAGTACCCGCATTGCTGACATAGTCAGGATTTTTATCAGAAAACCCTTTCCAAGTGTAAAAGAGGGCTTCTCCCACAGAAAGGGCTTTCATTATTCTCCTCCCCCTGCGTGGCTCTGAGAGAGTTCCTCATATCATGCACTTTACCTAAATATTCAATATTGATCGCCTGGAAGGACAGGTGCTCAAAACTATTGGTAGGGGCATAAAAAAACACAGAGATCGAGCTACCGTACTGTATCTTGGCTGAGGTCAAGGGATTTTGTTTCACTGGTGACTTTGCTTCTGAGAGAAACATGGGAGGGAACATTTAGCCTGAGAGACTGTCTCTAGGTTTGGTCTCGGTAAAGGCAGCAGTCATTTTCCTAAAACAAACAAAGGTCCCAGGTTAAGGCCAGCAATGGCCTCTTCCTTCCACTTTTTCTCGAGGGGAACAGGTAGCAAGTTCAAAAAGGTTCCAGGCTAGCAACCTGGCACGACCTGTCAGAAAATCAGCCCCCGAGAGAAGGAAGCAAAAGGCAACAGCTGGATTAGAATAGTGCATGGAGCTCAGAGAAAGTGTCAACTGGCTGGCAAAGCACACAGCCCACCTTCACAACACTGTGAATCGATTCCATTTTGCTTGCAAATCAGGCAGAGCCAGAAGACAAGCTTTAGAGAGCTAGAATAGGGGGCAAAAATAAGAAGAGTAAATACAACTGTGCTGTACTCTAAACACATTAAAGACAAGCTGGTTGCCTGTGACCTGCTGGATACGTAGCCTAGCCATATGGCTAGACCTGAGGTTCCAGGAAGGGCCAGAGTGAGAGGCTCAGTCAGCGCCCATCCACCTGGCTCTGAATTTCCAGTGACCCCTCTGCTCACCCCCTGAGCCAAGACTGGCTCCAGCAGAGGCTATGCAGGCTGACTGCTTCAGGCTATCTGCGGAGGAGAAGCAAAGGCGCCACAGTCTCGACCTGTGCCTACATTGCACTGCATCTGGGCACTTTGCAAGTTGCTGCCCAAATAAGCCATTTTGGGGAGGTTAATTAGGCTTATAATTAGAAGTCATCAGGTTCTACTCGTTTGATATTTTTTCTTTGTATTGTTATTTTCCTGAACTACTCCTCCTATTTTAAATGCCCGGCGCGCGCAAATATCGGAAGATACACATGAGGCACGTATGTTATGAAATTGGCGTGTTCATGTGCACGCACCAGGAACCGCACACACATGGACACCCACATGTACTTTTGAAAATGCATCTTTATATATTTAGATGAGATTTTGCAGAGTGGTATTGTTTTTCTGTTTATATGTAAAGGTACTATTGCTCGTCTGCAAACTTATATTTCAATGTTTCATTGTATTAAATGAAAATTTAAAACAATATAATTATAAAAAAAAAAAGAAAAAACTACTGCATGTCTCAACACTACTTTGAAATGGTGGATTTTTGTGTTTTATCCATATTTCCTGTTTCATAATTTTTGTATATCATTCTCTCTCACATGTGGGACTACTAGCCCTTCACATTCTCTAAACCTAACATTCTGCTGGACACCCAGAATAATAACAAAATTAGTATCAATATTATCAATGTCATGTAAATAAAAGCAGTCATCTAGCAGATAGCAAGCAAACACTGCTGTAAGACCAATATCAAGATGAATAAGATTGTGAGTACCCCAAAAAATGCATTCTTTGTAGCACTTTTGGAGAAGGAATTGGGTGGAGCTCCCTGCAGTAATATACTGCTGCATGTAAAAGGTGGATACAAAATGAGTAATTTAAGAGTGGACCTAAGGAAGGAGATTTTTTTTTAAATGGGGGGGGGGGGGGGCAATAAGAAATGGTGTCCACATTTTTAATCTAAGCAACTGTATAACATAGCAAATAAAATGTATTAGGACACAACTGAAAGATGATCTAGGAATAAGACCAAAAGTGGAATCAACATAGCTGCTACTCATGCAATCTGCTATTTTGAAGGCTTATGTTAGTATTGCTGCCCTAACCATCACTATAAAGATCCACGGCACATTATTCCTATGACCTGAAAATGGATTCAAATTTCAGGGAGATGATGTCATGATATTTTTTATAAGATATTTGATATCTGATATGAAAACATTATTTACATGGGTATCTGAAACAAATAGGCAGGTATGACCTTGCCTCATTAAACACAAAGTTGTAAACTTTCAAAGCTGAACCAAGATCTGCATGTGTTCCAGTAGACTTGCAAGAATCTGCACTGGTGGATTTTCCATTGCCTGATGGTGTCTGCACACTTTACAAAACCCAACTTTTAGAGGTATTTCAGGGGGCATTTTAGAGGTGCAGTTGGAAACTCTGAGGCGAACATTTAAAGCTGTCTGGCTTTGTAAGTTATGTCTGGCTAAAACTTTCACAGGATATTCAGCGTCATGGCAATGTCACTGAATATATTCGGATAAGTATTAAAATTAGCTTGATCCGCTTATCCAGCTAACTTTAGACCTACAATGGGCCATATCTATCTTATCCAGTTAACTTAACCAGATAAGACACTGAATGGCCCACGCCATTTTTAAAGATGGCGCCGGCCGTCCATTACTCCTACCATGTAACAGGGCCTGGCCAATGGCACGGATACCCTGTCACATGGTAAGGGCAAAGGGCCATCGGCGCCATTTTTATTAGTGGCAGCCGATGGCCCCGAGAGCGGGAGATTGCTCCGGGACTTCCACTGGACCACCAGGTACTTGTAAAATGTTTGGGGGGGTTCGGGAGGGTGGGGAAAGCTAAGGGAACAGTTTAAAGGGTTGGGTGGGTTTTTTTGTTTATCGGCTCGGGCTCAGCCGATAAACAAAACTGCGATCGGGCCGCACAAAAAAAATTAACGATGTGAATCGGATCCGGAATCGGAACCGATTCCTGTTCCGATTCATATCTCTAATTCCCAATCCTGTCCTGGGGACACCCTCCCCCAGCCAGCTGGGTTTTCAGGCTATCCATAATGAATATGCATGAGGGAAAATTTGCATTTTCTCTCATGCATTGTGGTTATCCTGAAAACCCGACTGGCTGGAGGGT
>NW_021821452.1:0-69156 GCF_901001135.1 Rhinatrema bivittatum | reverse complement strand
CCAGCTGGCCATTTTATCAGATACAGACCCTTGCCCCTCAGCCATCAAGAGTATTATTTAGCCCCATGACAGTCCTGATCAAAATCCCCGGGTCTCCTACATAATCCCCTGGAATATACCTTTTTGAAGCAAGTAAACTACATGTTTAATTTTAGATGACTCAAAATCCACATTGAGCACACAGGGTCATAACTCCTTATTTTGTGCATCTGGGTCCCAACTAAGCTTCTGAAAACAGGACCCCTCTATGTACGTCTGCAGAGCAATATCTACTGTAGGTAGCTCCAAGGCATAAAGTTGGGCAGGGAGTAAGGTCTGATGTGTGTAAGGTTGGAGCATAATATCTGATATTGGTGCTTTTGGAGTGTCTCATGCAAATAGCACTGGAACATTTATTTATTTAGTAAAATTTATGAATCGCCTTCCAGACTCCAAAGAATCACCCAACGCAATGTACAAAATTAAAACAAATGCAATAAAAACACAAACAAAGAGGATAAACCAGGAATTAATACAAAGAACAATGCAAAACTCTTCTCCACCAACATCAACAACTTAACCGAATGTCAGAGAAATGACGGCGCATTCATTTTACAACTTCCGCATTTCTGACATCATCAGCCACGTTTTTAACTTCTTCCAAAAAGTCTAAAGGTAAATCATTCCACATCTTTCGCACCACTGTAGAGAATGCTCTGTTCTGAAATTTAAACTAACGAAAAGCCTCCACTGAGGGGAGCCGAAGTTGGCCATTGATACTGTGATCGTAACAATCTATTAGGTTTAGCCCAGCAAACTCAATTATTTATTTATTTGAAGCTTTTTTTAAACCAAAATTAGTAGCAACATCATATCGGTTTACATTAGAACTAAAGGTTGAAGGTTTACAAATAACAGGTTGCGGGGATGGAAGGAACCAAGGTGCACAAAGGAGCTGAGAAAGCAAGCAGAGAAAGCTGCTGAAAGTAAAGGCATAACAGTTGCAAAAAGGAACATAGCAACAATGAAACAGTAAGAGTATGAAAGTGTAACAATGTAACTGAAAGATATACAATGCTAAATGTCTTTATACAAGGGTCTGGATGGGGTGTTGGAGAAAGAGGGCAGGAACCTAATGTGGGTAGGCTTGTTTGAAGAGCCAGGTCTTCAAATTAGTTTTGAATCTAGTAGCGCTCGGCTCAAGTCGAAGGGTCGTAGGTAGTGTATTCCAGAGTGTGGGTCCGGCTCGTTCCCTGGTAGATGTAAGGTGTGCTTTTTCTTTAGGGGAGGGTACATGGAGGGTCCCTTTGTTGGTGGTTCTAGTGGGGCAGATGCGAGTATATTGGAAAGGTTCGTCTAGCCTGTCGGAGTTGTGGGTGTACATGGCTTTGTGTATAATATTAAGGGTTTTGTAGAGGATGCAAGAGGGGATTGGGAGCCAATGTAAATCCTTGAGGATGGGGGTGATGTGTTCCTGTTTACGAGTGTTGGGGATAGTCCTAGTTATGTAAATGAGGGGGACATGGTCCTCTCAAACTTTTGAATGCCAGCACTAAGACGGTAACTTTCAAAGCGGTGCACGGGCGCACATTGGCACATGCGTGTCAGCGAGAGCCCAGGGACGCCACAGTTTTATAACTTGCACACCCATTATGCACGTACATTATAAAATAACCTGACGACACGCTCACGTGCACCCAACTTTAAGTGGGCACACGCCTAGGCGTGCATATCCCGATTCTACCACATAGGTTAGAGTATTTTACAATAGGAGCACATCCACACCATTGCCAGTTCCAACAGTTCATCTACCAGTTTGCTAGGTCCTCCAAAACCCCTGGTTTGATAGCCTGCACTCCCTACAGTCACCCCAGACCCTTTAAACCTGGTAGAAATAGCTAATTTCTTTTATTCTTTTACACCTCCTCCACAGCAGAAGTAAAGTTTTGTGATGGTGGACCTGAGTTGCCCGTTAGGGTGTGTAAAATTTTATGCACACATCTCTTGGCTGTGCCCTGAAACATCCATGCCCCACTCACACCACGTGCCTTTTTGAATCGAAGAAAAGATGTGCGTGTTACTGGAACTACGCACGCATCTGGGCTGATCTTAAAATTCAGTGGGCATGTGCGAGCCTGACTTGTGCACGCAGCTCCTGATTTTGGTGCACGCCGGGCTTATAAAATTCACTTTTAAGATTTTAAACTTGCAATGCAGTTTAATGATGAAGCTTCCGGAGCAGTGGAACTGCTGGTGGTGTTCTCAGGCAACCCAAAACTACTCTGGCTGCCATGTTCGGGATTACTTGTAAACGCTGGGTAATTACATCTGGCAACCGCCAATAAACTGCATTGCAATAATCAATTATAGCTACAACCAAGGCATAGGTCACAAATTTTAGAGCCTGATAATTCGAAAAAGGATGCATCTGTCTAACCAATCTAATGCGAACATAAGACATCCTGAGCACTGCTGAGACTTGTTGTTCTAAATACAAGTGACTGTCCAATCAGACACTGAAGGACCTTCATGGTATCAACAGCTGTTACTTTAGCCCCTCAATAAGCAAGCAAATTTTTTTTAGCATCTTCCCAATTTGTAATACTTTCGCCTTTTTAGAATTTAGGACCAATTTACTTTTTTTCAACCAAACACTTAGGGCCAGATTTTCGAACCTACGTGCAGGCATAGATTTGTGGCACAACCCATTTTGCCCCGTCCCTTTTGTCGAGCCCCGGGACATACGCGCAGCTTTCCTCCGTTCCCTCCAAGGCCGCTCTGAAATTGGAGCGGCCTCGGAGGGAACTTTCCTTCCGCCCCCACCTTCCCCTCCCTTCCCCTACCTAACCCACCCCCTAGCCCTACCTAAAACCCCCCCCCCCCATACCTTTATCTTATAAGTTGCACCTGCCTTTGGGCAGGCGTAGATTGTGTGCGCTGGCCAACAGCCGGCCTGCGATCCCGGGCACAGCAGCAAATGGAAATAGGCTTGGCGCACGCAGGAGCAGGGATTCATGGTTACGCGCGTAATATACACACGTGAACCCTTTTAAAATCCGCCCCAAAATGATCAAATCAGTTCCCCAAAGGGTGTCATGTAGATGTTAAAAAGTAGGGGTGAAAGAGAGGATCCCCTGTGACCTAGCCTTTAAAAAATTGGTCACCCACTGCACAGGAAGATCCTCTAAACCCAACTCTTTACAACATGCTTTCAATATAGTATGGGCCACCAAGTCAAAAGTACTAGATAAATCCAACGAAACAGTCAGGGTGGTAAATCCTTTATCTAACTCCTGCAAAGTTACATCCATCAAATCCACCATGATTATTTCGGTACGACAGCCCCGCCTAAACCCAGCCTAGGTGCAAGCCAATTTCCTCCCAGTTCCAAGAACTCAGATAACTGAGCTGTAACAAAGGGGAGATTTGCTACTGGTCTATAATTAGCACAGTCTCTAGGATCAAGGTCTTCCTTTTTTTTTAAACTGGAGTTACTACCTACTACTACAGTTTTCAAAACTTCTGGAACCTTGCTTCAAGCATTGAAAAATGTATGAATTTCCACAAATCCTGCAAGATTGAATCAGGAAAACCTTCTCAACAAATACAAAGGGAAGGACGTAGAAGAAAAATCCCATTTTTTTACTTTCTTCATGAAAAACCTGAATCCCATGACCGGTGTCAAATTTTTCAATGTGAGCTGTGAACCTAAGTCCCCCACCCTAATGCTAATATTCTTTCACATTTCCATTACCCACGATTGGACTATTCTCATCTCATTATCCATCCTCAGAATTATCTCCTCCCCAACATCTCTTGACAGGCCCCTGCTGCAAATTGTGTGTCTTCTCCTCAAAATAATAGACTGTTTAGCAGAGGTACTCCTGGGGTACAAGGATCTGGTTCTGATTTCCCTAGGAAAAGGCGGAACTACATCTCCATGTGCTGTTACCCACAGGAAGGGATCTTACTTCACAGCAGAGAGAATTTCCTTTCAGATTGTGCAAGAAGAAGACGATGCAAAGAGATGGAGCACTGTGTTCCTTCATGAACAGTTTAGTTGCAAATAACCTCCAGTCTTTCTGATCAGTGACTATGACAACAGAGTCTGTGTTCTCACAACAGGAAGGGAAAATGAGAAGAATAAAGGGGCCCCTGTGGTTTTTCATCTGCCTTCCTAGTCAGTACTTCTTTAGGCTTCTTTGAGATTCAAGGGCAACGTCCTGGTGCAGGATCAAAGCCTAAGGAAGAGAGCGGGTTGCCCTGAAGATGCTTAAACGGTTCTCATTTTGCAGTTGTCGTACTAGATGTTTACAATTCAAATGGAATGCATTTCAAAAGGCGTTCGCTCTCATTTGAGGCAATATTGAACGACTACAAAATTGCTGTGTGGACTCCAGACCTTGGAGCCAGCACATGTCTCCTCCACTGGGAAGATGTAAGGTGCTCAGAGGAGCCAAATAGCCCAGTTACGTTGTACATTTTAGCCTTTTTTGACACCTAAATTCCCCCTCTATTGAAACTACAGCGGACTAAAAGTAACGATTTACCATCTTCTACAGCCCGAGTTCCAAACAGTGCCTTTAGCATCTACAGACCTCAAACGTTGCTAACCTGTTTGGAAAGTATTAAAGATTGGCATTGCAGGAGGAGTTTAAAGGGCTCTTTTTGAAATCCAAATTGTTCCAGTTCTCTCCCTACCCACCCCACTCCCAGCTATCCTAAGTCCAGCTTTCTCTGTATAGCCCACATAGGGTGGAGTATTGATTGAAGTTATCACCATGATCAGCCCTGAGGCTTTCAACGCCTTAAGGATCACCCTAAATCAACACTCCTTCCTGCCCGATCCTTTTTCTTACACGAGCCTTCCTCTTCCCAAGTCTAACCCTCCCCAACTTTTATCCCACAGCAAATCCAAGCCAAACAATTTCACTGCTCCCATTTCCCACCCTCCCTTCTGACCTGTCCTTTGCAGTTGAGACATTTGTTCCTCTGTCACAATTCTGAGTCTTTTATTTCGCTCATCTGTGTGTTCTCACTAGGTTGTAAGTACCATGGAGCAGGAGCTATACCTTGTGCGTGTCTGCACAGTGCAGTCTATGCCTTGTAGCACCATATACATGAAAGTAATGGGAAATTATTCCTCACCTGATAAATAAGTCACAACTTTTATTTCAGAACCTTCTCTTCCTCCTTCTAGCAAGGGTAAATCCTTAGCCCTGACCCCTGATCTCATGCTCCCTATCTACTTCTTACAATGGAATTCACCTGCCCTTTCTTTCCTCATTCTTTGCTTCTGCTCTCTCTCTAATGCATGAGAGAGATTTGAATATAATGGAGATGTTGTGTTTGTGGCATTGTATTTGGTTGCTGTGGAGATGACTCCGCCCATGGGAGGGGCCCCGTGGGGAACCACAGCGATAGGCTAAACTCAGATAGCAGACACAGAATGAATGGAAGGCTTTATTGTACTGCTGTAGATAGATTGTATAAAGCAGGAAGGTAAGGCACTGAGGTCTCGAGGTGCCAATATGTTCAACAGTCTCAGATGTAGAATCTCACCCAGATGTTCAAGAGAGGTGGGGACCCGCGGGGTGGGCAACGCCGAGCCTGGTGGGTGGAGTTGGAGCACCGGATCGTAGAGGTACTCACAGGAGTGTAGGCATCTTCTGGTAGTGAGATGGTGGACCGAAGGTCTGTGGTACAGGATACATAGACTGGTAGGCCCTCGAGGAGCGAGTACCTGATAGTCCGGAGATCCTGAAAAGAAAAGAAGAGAGAGAGACCCCCAATGAGCGGTTGTCTCAGTTAGTAGAGGCCACAAAGTGTGATGGAAGCAAGAGACCCCCGAGGAGCGGGTGTCTTGAGCTTCTGAAGGAGCGAGGCCTTTGGAGTGTAGAGTGGCGTCTAAGCGAGCAGCTTAGACCGGTCAGAGTAGCTTAAACCGAAGTCCTTGCTAACTCAGGTGGTAGCGAAGCAGAGGCTTTAAATACCCAGAGGTATTGACGTCATGCGGTGGGGACGCCCCCGAGGTTCCCGCCATGATGTGTATTTGAGCGTAGGAGATGTGTCGCGCGCACCCTAGGAGGCCACGGGATTGAGCATTGCGGACTGGAACGCCCATGCTAGGTTGGAGACGCCGAGGCACTCTGCACCGGAGGCAGCCATCTTGCCCAGGGAGGAGGAAAAGGGAAGAAAAGAGGTAAGGCAGAGCGGTCGCAGCTGTCTGTACATGCAAATCTGTCTGATACATATTCACTGCAGACATCCTGAAAACCAGACTGGCTGAGCGGGTCCAGTAGACTGGGTTGAGAACCTTTGCTCCTAATAATGAGCTCTCCACCACACCTGCACTTTCACCGAGTTTGGTGGAGCGTTTTCCTTCGGCGTGGGAGTGTGAGGACCTGCTTCTCTACACAGGTTCTTGCAGGCAAATGTGGAGAAGTGTGGGACAAGAACAGGCGGTCGCTGGAGCATCCTCTGAACGGGGCAGTGCTTGCTAGCACTAACCATGAGGGAAACAAAAGCCCTGGGCATGTTAGTCAAGATTAAGCCACTTTGATAAGTTTTGATAAAGCAGGCCACAACAGCTTGTCACAGAAGTGGTATCAGAGGAAATGCAAACAAAATTGGGGAGTGTGCCACCTATCTCCCTGGTACGGGTAGCGACTGACTGATAAACAGGGCAAGGACCCAGAGTCACTGGCTGCAGCACTGCACTAGGGTATAGTAAGTCCACTCCGTTGACCTCCCCCCCCCCCTCCCCCTCCCCCAGTAGTAAAAAAAAACAACAAAAACCCCAGTAATCCCTTAGTTGTTTTCGGCTGTGACTGGCAGTGTTATTTTCTCACAGCAAACAGGTGCAATGTGTGAGTATAAAGGTTGATTTTTACATTCCCTTCCTTTTTTTCTTAATAAATAAATTAAAGCTTTTGATACGGACCTACAGGAGGTTCTTGAATAAAATGAGGACCTTGGGTGGTGGCAGTGGATTACTAACTGGGATGACTGACAGAGCCCAACCTGTCTGGTAAATGGAACCTGCTCTGACTAGAGAACAGTATTAAGCGGATCACATCAAGAATCAGTTTTGGGACCGGTTCTGTTACTATCTCCGTGAGCAACATTGCGGAGGAGTTAGAAGGAAAGGTTTGCCTTTTTGTGGATGGTACTAAGATCTGCAACAGAATTAAGAAAAAAATATGAAGGGAATGTAAAAATCAACCTTTATACTCACACATTGCACCTGCTTGCTGTGAGAAAATAACACTGCCAGTCACAGGGATTACTGGGTTGTTTGTTTTTTTTTACTACTGGGGGAGGGGGAGGTCAACGGAGTGGACTTACTGTTCCCTAGTGCAGTGCGGCAGCTGGTCAGTCAGGTAGTCCGAGGTTCTGTGTCCTTGCCTGAAGAAGTAGAGAAAATGAAAAGCAGTTTGAGAAAACTTGAAGGGTGGTTGAAGATTTGACAGCTGGGATTCAATGCCAAGAAGTGCAGAGTCGTGCACCTGGGGAGCAGTATGATGGGGGCCAAAGACCCCCATCAGTCTGGCAGTCTGAAGGCAGTGAAACAATGTGACAAGGCGATAGCTAAAGCCAGAAGGATTCTGGGCTGGATAGAGAGAGGAATAGCGAGTAAGAAAAGGGAATGATTATCCCCTTGTACAGGTCCTTGGTGAGACCTCACCTGGAGTACTGTGTTCAGGTCTGGAGACCGTATCTCCGAAGAGACAGAGACAGGATGGAGGCGGTCCAGAGAAGGGTGACCAAAAAGGTGGAGGGTCTTCATCGAATGACATGAGGAGAGATTGAAGAATCTAAATATGTACACCCTGGAGGAAAGGAGGAGCAGAGGTGATATGATACAGACTTTCAGATACTTGAAAGGTTTTAATGATCCAAAGACAACGACAAACCTTTTCCGTCCGAAAAAAATCAGCAGAACCAGGGGTCACAATTTGAAGCTCCAGGGAGGAAGACTCAGAACCAATGTCAGGAAGTATTTCTTCACGGAGAGGGTGGTGGATGCCTGGAATGCCCTCTCGGAAGAGGTGGTTAAGACGAGAACAGTTAATGAATTTGAAAGGGCATGGGACAAACACTGCGGATCGTTAAAGGCTTGAAGAAAGGGCTGGTGTAACATTCTGCATGGGGGTAACTTGCACGGCGCGGCAGTTACTAGCATAAGCTAATTGCGGGGCAGACTAGATGGACCATTTGGTCTTTAACTGCCATCATTTCTATGTTACTAGGTTATGTAATTGTTTAACTCTTGCCTGCTGCCTTTTCTCACACTCAGTTTTGCCATGTGAAAAAGGCTCCTGAAGGAATAAAATAAAATGTTTAAAGACAAAGTTAATAATGTTGAAAATAATGGTAAAGGGCAGGGGATGGCACATCTTTTTTATGAGCTATGAAGATGATGTGAAATTTGTGGGCATCACAGAGGATAACTTCAGGAAAGAGTAGAGCAGGAAACTACAAAGCAGAATAAAAAGTGGCAAGAAATACTAGTGGAGAAAAAAGCAAATGAGCTGGGCTCAGTATGGCATCTCTTATCTTATGTTCACTTCCCTGCCTGTCTAGTTCTTCTTGCCCACCCCACACTCCGAGGCTGGTGCCAGTGCAAAACTTCAAAAGTGCCAGGTCCTTAGGGCTCCTTCCTCCCCTAGCCAGTTGGGTTGTCATGATTATGCCTATTCATTTGCGTGCACTGCCTCTAATGTATGCAAATATATGGGGTAGATTTTATAAAAGTATGCCCGTGAGTAGTTTTGTTTGCGCACCAGGCGCAAACAAAAGTACGCCGGATTTTAATAGATACGCGCGTATCCTTTAAAATCCGGGGTCGGCGCACGCAAGGCTGCCCAAAATCGGCAGCCTGCACGCGCTGAGCCGCGCAGCCTGCCTCCGTTCCCTCCGAGGCCACACCGAAATCGGAGCGGCCTCAGAGGGAACTTTCCTTCCACCCCCCTGCACCTTCCCCTCCCTAACCCATCGACCCAGCCCTATCTAACCCCCCCTACCTTTGTTAGAAAAGTTACGCCTGGCCTGGGAGCGGTGTCGGAGGCCTCGGCCACCCTGAAATGCCCCTGGGCCTGAACCATGCCCGCGGCCACGCCCCCAAATGTCGCACCACTGCAACACGCCCCCCTAGAAAAGCCCCGGGACTTACGCGCATCCCGGGGCTTGCGCGCGCCACCGAGCCTATTCAACATAGGCTCGGCGCGCGCAGGGGGAGGTTGGGGCAGGTTTTCTGGGGGTACATGTGTATCTTACCCATGTACCCCTTTGAAAATCTGCCCCATAATTTGCTATGAATATCCTGAAAACCCAATTGGCTAGTGGCGGGCAAGGAGATGGGGGTGCAAGGAATGATTTGGGTCCAGGCTGGATCCACAGTCATCGCCCCTTTCACACATGGGGGACCCAGCATAGACGTGTGTAGCCTCCCACGATACATGCTCCCTTTCTAAACAGGAAGCACCTGGGCAAGGAGGTGGGCCAGCGGAGGCACCTTGAGTGCCAGAACCCCTGTTGTGTCCCCATGCTAATAAACAGGTTGATGCAATACTGGTGTGCGTTAAACGGGCGCTCATGACTGAGCGCCCACTCCCTTAACATGCTTTGATCCACCTCTCCCGGGTGCCTGATTTAATATTTAAAACGGGTGCTGCGGTAAAAAGGGGGTGCTAGGGGAAATTGTGCCCCCAGGAGAGGTGGTGGTGGTCAGGTTATTTTATTTTATTTTATTTATTTATTTAGTCAGATTTATATACCGACTTTCAAATTCATATCAAGTCGGTTTACAATAGCAAGATCAAAAGCAATCAAATCACCAAACACATTACATAAATTAACACCCAATACATCCTAAATTAATTACTATCCTAGGACAGTAATTGCAATTCACTATTCTCATCACAATTTAAAAAATATCATAAATTGATTTTAAAAATAAATTAAAAAAATTAAACATAAAAAAACCACAATACAACATTTTAAGTAAAAAGCACCAAAATTAAATTAAAATTAAAGAGCACTAAAATTAAAACCTAAAATAAACTGCACTGTAGCTAAGCAGCTGAATAGATCGAAGGCAGCCAGATTCCAAGACCTATCAATCAACATGATTAAAAGCCTGATCAAACAACCAGGTTTTTATCATTTTTTTGAAACTCTTAATATTTTCCTCAGTACGAATGGAAACTGGCAATGAGTTCCACAGCTTTGATCCAGCCAATGACAGAGCTCTCTCACTAACTGAAACAAGATGGGTCAATTTAGGAGAAGGTATTGTCAACAGAGCCTGTCCTAAGATCTAAGATACGAGTTGGAACATGAATGCAAAGCGAAGCGTTCAGCCATTCAGTGTTGTGACCATAGATGGCTTGTGAATTAAAGTGAGACATTTATACTTAATTCTAAACTGAACGGGCAACCAATGTAATTTCATCAACACCGGAGAAACATGATCAAATTTCTTGGTCCCAGATAAAAGCCTTGCCGCGGCATTTTGCACCAGCTGCAAAGGTCTAATCGTGGATATTGGTACGCCCAATATAGGGCGTTACAGTAATCCAACTTTGGCAAGATCAGAGCCTGCAGTACCATCCGAAAATCATTTTCGTGGAGAAGTGGTTTCATTTTTTTCAATATATGCAATTTATAGAAGGTTAGGAGAATGGATACTCAATTTTATGCCTGTGAGTCGCTGGCAGAGAGAGAAGTCCCACCGCTGGTCTTCCACTTGCAGTCTCAGTATTAAGTTGTGGCAAACCTAGGAGAACTGGGACGACAAGCACTAGGCAGAGCAGTCAGCCCTGGACTGCCAGAAGCCGTGAGTGGCGTGGAACAGCAGGAGGCTAATTACAGCATTCGTGAAGAGGATGAGCTGACATCTGGGTCACAATCCAAGGAAAAAAAAAATGGCCAGTCTGTCTCGGGGACTGTTGGATGAAGTCCTGCGCGAGGAGCTTCCGTCTCGACCTCGCTTGAGGGATCTGCCACGTCCGTTACTTCAAGGTCAGTACTTTGTGGTTCGAGTACAAATACATTTCAGTTGGACACTTGTCTAGTCATTATGCTGAACGACAGCTACAATACTAGCCATATGACTGGCTTATGGTTTTTACATTCACCAACTCAGTGATAAACGTTTGGAGCTCTAAATGCATAGGCAGTCATTTTCAGGGGCAAGGCACAGGTTACTTTTCTACCCATGTAAATCTCAGCGAATTTTCAAAGAAAAGCTACCCGGGTTAACTTCGATAAATGCTCTGATCCAAAAGCCCCCACCACCACCCTATGCTTTAAAAGTGACTGAATACAGCCTTTTAGTAAAACTCGGTAGCTGTTTGTGGTCCCTCTAGGAGAAAGCAGTTTCACCCTATGGGATCTGGATGGATAAATCAGCCTCCTTCATGTTTGTTTTCTTTTAGATGGCTAAAAACGTTGAGAGTTAAAGGGGAGTAAAGTATCCCTGGCGCACAGATAAACCCAGTAGGATGAGATGGTTTTAGAGTTATACTGACGAAAGATTAAAAGGTTGGTCCTGCCAACACAATTGGTGATTGCTTCAGCCAAAGGCCCTGCTGCTCTGAGACAGGATGCCTTGGGGTCCCTGAAACCAGATTCTGAGGCTGGCGGGCAAAGGCGGCGATATATATTATTACACGGTCTGCCATTTGCACATGGAGGGCGAAACAAAAACCCAAAAAAAAGAAAAGTGTAGAGGAAGTTACGTTGTACAGGAACTGCTGTGGGCGGTGAAAGGGAAATCAGACTTTGGTTTAGTGCAGGGCCGGGTTGGAGGCAGGGGAGAAGCAGGGACCCGCCACCTTCAGCACAGGTTCTAGTCCTGAACGTCCGAGGTCGGCTCCAGCCTTGGTTCCCATTGAAGAGGTGAATCTTGTCACCCACAGCTTTTGCAGACTTCCATTCCCACACAATTAGTATCAGGTCGAAAGAAGACTACAGAAGGCACCATCCAGCCCCAGCTTTTTCTGATTGCCGAACCTGTGTGCGTTGATCCAGGGGAGGCAGGAAAAGGCCCGGGGGGGAAGGGACACTCTGTGTACCACAGATCCATCCATGCACGCGTGGTCCTCCAGTGTCATTCACAGGCCCTGCTGTTTATATACGCTGCCTCACAGGCCGAGGAAACAAAGCGCAGGTTAAAAAAAAAAAAGTGCCTCCAAAAAACACGTTAGCGAGAAATTGTGCATCCCTAGCTCGGCCATGGCACCGGGGTGCCCAGGAGCTGAGGCTGCGCGCGGGTCAGGAAATCGGCACTCGTACGTTGAGCGTCCGTTTCCCTAACCTGACCGCCGTCGAGACGTTTTTGTTTCCCCGTGGTGCTGCTTTCTGTGGTTCCTCCGACTTAATGTCTGTTTGGTTTTTGGGACGCCTCGAGACTTAACGCCAGCTCCGGGGCTCGTGCTAATTTTTGAGGGTTAAAACGTGCAAGTGTCGGGCGCACGGTGATTTTTATTTTTTTTGCATCGGGTGGGGGGGGGGGGTACATGCGATGAGCGCTATTAGCCACGCGCTGGTTTGGACGTGCGTTTTGGGCGCGCTGATCCCCCTCGTTGCATCAGGGGTTGGGGGGACGCACGTCCAACCGCAGGTTAACCTGAGCGCACAATATTGCATCGGGCTGTAGTGATTCTGAAGGGGTAACCAAAACACTGGAGGAAAATCTTCAGTAAGTTTTGGGTCTAAGATCTATATTTTACACTTCCTTTTTTTCATCTGTATTTAGGGAAATCTGTATTTGATGACAGGCTAATAAAAAAAGAATATATGCATGAGTCCCCTCCAACCCCATCTCCCCAATATACGCAAGCACAAAGATCCCGTGGATACCTAGGAACTGTCAGGATGTCACCTGGAGTTTCTTCGAATTTGTATCCATTGCCAGGTCTCCAGAGAAACACCAGAAAGCTCCGGGCTTCTGGTTTTGCAGTTCAGGAAGCCTGCAAGGTCACAGAAGAGGGAGGGGTGAGCCTAGAGAAAACCCTGCAGGCAGCAGCACGTGGGGAAAAGCTGGAGGAAGGGGCCTGGAACAGACACAGCTCAGGCTGCAGCCGGGATTCCAGGACTTGGGTCTCGGCTGAGGGTAGAGTGAGGTGCACGAGTCAGGGAGATGTGACTTAGGGGGGAGGGAGAAAAAAGGGATTGCTAGGGTCATGACTGGAGGGGGGAAAAGTGGTGGCGGTGGGGAGAGAAAGAGGTGGATTAGTAGGGGGGGGGGAGTGAGTTTAGAAAAGAGAGAGTCGATAACCTGATATGCATTCTGACTTGCTCTTCCCCTTCCTTTTGCTAATCAGTAAGCAGTGTCAGGGTGACAACAACACAAACGTTCCCAGGTGTACCCTGTGGTACTGTTTTACAGCTTTGAATGGAAAAATATTATCAACTGTAGATACCCCTAAATATTTCTGGGTTCCTTTTTTAGTTCACCTTCCAATTTTGGCAGAATGAAAGCCCTTTGTGGATACTTTTCCGAAACAAACCAGTGTGGAACTTCGGGGAAACTGCACCGCATCTCCAGAGCGTTTCCAGAAGACCTCTTTCAAGGCTGAGCGTGCACGATCAGAAAAAAGAGGTCAAAATGGCAGGATCTCCACAGTCAGGTCATACCATTATTCAGTTCAGTGGCCGCCATTAAAGGTGAATTTTATAAGCCCGACGTGCGTATTAATTACGGGATGCACGAATATTTCTTTATTTATTTAAAATGTTTTGTATACCGTTTTTTATACTGGATGTAATCAAAATGGTTCACAATGCAATATACATAATAAATATCACAAATACAAAAGTAAATAAGATGAAATAAAAGTTTAGTAGTAAATAAAATATACTTAAAAGAATATATTCATAAAAAAAACCCAGGGAACTATGTTGGGCTGGCACGAGCCGAGCGGATTTAAAAAGCCACCGAGATCCGCGCCTATCTCGAAGTTTGCAGAAAGGGGTGGGGCCTGGGCATTTTGGGGGTGAGAACCTGAGATGCAACACGTAAATACTTATGCGATCCGGCGCGCGCTGAGGCCCCCTTGCCGCTTAACTTTACTTCCGCCATGGAGGACGTGTAGTTAATAAATAAAGAAACATCAGCAGAACTGCGGAGCTGTAAAGTTCAGGGCTAGCTGGGGGACCGGCTATTGAACTAGGGGGGGTTTCGGAGGACCTTTTCTTAACTGGGCGAACTGGTAAAACTGGGAATAGCGTCTGCACGCGCCCCTTTTAAAATCCTCTGATTTGGGCAGCAGAGCGGGATTTGAGCGCGCCCACTTAAAATTTGGCGCACAGGTGCACGCGGCCAGGCTTTTTTTTTTTTATGGAACGTGCGCGGAAGTTATAAAATAGTCGCGTGCCGACGCATACGCGCACAAACGTGCGCCCGTGTGCCGGTCCGAAGTTACCGTCCCTGTGTGTTATTGAAGGCTCTCTCAGGTCTTCCAAGGCAGCAGTCTCTGCCCTGGCAATGATCATGTTTGATCCAGCAGCACACTGAAGCATCAGCGGGATAAAGATCACTTGCTACACCAAAATATCCATTTGTTCCTGCCTATTGTGCTGCAGAGGTCCTACTCAGTCTGTGGATCTTCTGCCTTCCCCTCCTCCAGCCTTCCCAATAGGGATCCCTTTGTTTACATGCCCAAACAGTCTTGATTCTATCGTCATTTCAAACCCCTACCATCTCCAATGGAAGTCTGTTCTAGCTGTCCAGTGAAAAATTCCTCATTTCCCATGCCCTATATTGAAAGGGTCTGATCTGGCAATTCATTGCTGGGTATTAGCATCTCTGTACTTTCTCATCACTGGGTCTCTGTTTTTCCTCTGGAATAGTGGCTCACTGCAGATAGGCTCTGTAGAACCTTTCAACCTGATCTGACTCACTATACCCTAGCCTATGACTTTAGTGTTCTTGTGCACTTGTTTTCCCAGTAGTATAGTATTTTTGCAAACAGGGAGGATAAGTTTCAACAGTGTGCATAACTCAGGCATATATAAGTTATGCCTGTACTTTATAATCTGTGCAGTGGAGGGTCACACAATTTACAAAATTCAGGTAGCTCTGTCCCAAGTACACACGTATGTGTCCGTACGTGCACAAGTTTGTACTGGAGTGGTCTGTGTTGGTTTTTTGCAAATATTTTCTGTATGGTTTTTGCAAATAACTTCAAACCTATCCGGGGTACAACATTTGCATCTGTAAGTGGTCGCACGGAGATTATTTAATTTAATTTATTTTAATGAATGCTATGGATTTTAAAACTTTGCAGCAGGAACTGCACAGTTTATGAAAGACCACCTATTTCTTCTCCGAAAGTACTGCAGTATGTTTCTTTTTGCAAAAAATGTAATATTTTGTCTACCTATTTTATAAACATCATGCATATAAATTAGTTATGTAAAAAAATGTAATATGCATACGTAATAACCTTGCTATTGACATGGAGGCAAGTATTTTTAAAAGTAGCACGTATACCATTTTGAAAATACTTGGACGCATACTTGGAACCACCAGCTTCGTTGTACCTCCACCAGTTCACCTAGTCCTTCTCCTGTTCACTTAGGCCATCTGGCACTTCAGCCTGAATCCCCACAAGTTCACACAGACCTCCCACCCAAAACTGCAGACAACCCTCGAGTCCGATTTTACTAGCATGAGCCAATTTGCAGGTGTAAAAGTGCACAAATACGTTGGTAATGTATACGTGTATCTCTTACAAAACAGTAAACTACTGCGTGTACTTCTGACCGCCCCTTTTTATTCCCCGGTAAAATATATGCGCAAAAACCAAAAATGCGTGCACAGTCTCGACATTTATAAAATAGCATACACACCCGTGCATGCATTTACACGTGAAACCTCTTTGAGAATTCACTCCGAATGTTTTGCATTTAAATAATTGTAACATGCACACGGAATAGCCCTCAGTTTATGCGCAGAAGCAGGTATTTAATTAAACTGGCTGCTGTACGCCCATATCTCACTTGTGGAAAATACTTCCAGGCACTAGTTCGCCGATACTTACCCCAATGGACTCAGACCTTCAGCAATTCACCCCACCCCCACCCAAAACTGCAGACAAACGGGAAATCAGATGTAATATCTGCCACGTGATTAGTAGGGTCTAAAAGCGTGCATGCATCTTTGTAAGCCCACTGGGGATAGAGAAATGCCTACTGTGCCTATATTCTGGTTTGAAAGGGCCAAAAGGCAGAAGCTAAATAATAAATGCATACACATACTCCTTGTAAATCTTTGAAAACTGACCCTCCTCCCCCTGGAAGCTAACACACATTTTTTTTTTGGTGTTTTACGTAGCCTTCTAAGTAGATTCTCTCCTCCTATCAAATATTGTAAAAGTGCTGGGATTGACGATATCTAATAGTGGAAGCATGCATTAGGGAAATGGCCTTCAGCCTTCCCCTTCTCGCAGCCGGCAAGCCGCACACTGTTGGCAGGAGTCCTGTAGACTGTTGGCGGGGCGCCCAGCTTCGCTGGCTGATGGCGGCGCCTTGATCCTACTGATTGTTCGACCTGCTTCCTGGCCAGGGCCAGCCCCAGTTTGTAACGCCAGATCCAGCTTTCGTGCCAGCAGGGGCTGGGATCACATTGGAGGTGGCCACCATGGCCCTGCCCTCCCCTGCAGTTAGGGGCTTGTGCAAGGGTTCACCACAGAGGTTCATTCCAGGAAAATCTTATCTCCCAACAACAACAAAAACTCTGGTCCGAAATGTTGTTTTGTTTTGTTTTTTTTAAATGCTGTAGTTTTCGGGATGTGATTTCTCAGATATTTATATTCCACTTTTTGGCATTTCAAAGCAGATAACATTCGGGTACCGTAATTATTTCTCTGTCCCCAGGAAGGCTCACAAGCTCACCTCGGGATTCATCATTCCACTATAAATATAAATATAAATATAGTGAAATGATGGTCCGTGGGGGAAATAAAAAGGCTGCCTACTTTCACCCCCATAGCGTCATGGGAAAAAGCGCTGTTATTTATTTATTTGTTTATTTATTTAAGAGTTTTTGTATACCGTCATTAAGTTATTTACCATCACAACGGTTTACAATAGGGCACCAATATGCAAAAAATATGGGTCGTACATTACATAGGTGGTGCCATTAGTATTCGGTAACAAAAAGGCATTTATTTGTGGATTGAGTGTTTCATAGTAATGTGACCTGAAGATTGCCTACAGTTAAAAAGGTTGGATTAATATTTACAGTAAGGATCGTTAAATTAGGCATTCGGTGCTTTATGCCGCATATCTTTGCTTAATTGCCTGCATCAGTTTTCTTTCTTGAAGGCTTGTATGTAAAGCCAGGTTTTGAGCTGTGTTTTGAAAAGTTTATGATTGCTCTGGAGTCGAAGGTCAAGGGGCATGGAGTTCCATAATATGGGACTGGCTAGGGACAGAGCTCGTTCCCTCACTTATTTAACATCTTTTCTGTACCTTCATGAAGTTATTTACCATCACAACGGTTTACAGGCTGGCACAAATAGGCAAAACAAAACGTTAGCACTTTAACAGAGGTGCCAATAGATAACCGGTAACATATCATTTCATACAATATCTATTGGAATCATGTTCCTATAATGTCCATCGAATACATGTCTCGTGGTTAGCTCACATGTACTTTCAGGTTTAATCTACTTTTATCAGTGTAGGAATCAGGTAGGGCGAGAATAAGGTAAAAGTAAAATAATATCTTTATTGATATACAATCTTAATAATTCTAAGTATTAAAGGTATACAGTTCTAAGCACTAAAATATACAATTCTAAACATATACAGTTTCTAAGTACTAAAGTATATACAGTTTTAAAGCACTAAAATATACAGTTCTAAGTACTAAAGTATACAGTTTCTAGCATGTACAGTTCTTAAGCATTATTGTTAAGCATATTCATCTGTATCCGTGCACAATATTTCGGCCAATACTCACAACACCCTTTTCATCAGCCTGCTTCAGAGAGAGAGCCCACCACAGGCAAAAGGGACCCAGTCACTTCGTACGTCTACAAAGTGACACGCAGCACTCTGCATGCCAGCAAAGTGGAAAGTATGTTTCTCGCTCTCCCCATTTTGCAGCCATAGCTGTTCGTCCTTTATAGCCCAATGTCAACAAGTGTGCGTGCCAAACTAGACTGTGTGTTTGTGGGACAGGATTACTCACTATCCCTGCCAGCAGTTCCAGTCTAAACAATACTCAAGGATAGATAGTTAGGTCATCTCACTCCAGGCCGAATGTCAGTGCTGCAGCTGATTCTGCAATATCCCTTACAATCAGTGAGAGTTTAAAAATAGTTGCCAGTGGCGAGTGTAACTGGCCATTTGGCGCTGATTTGTAATGCCAGCTTTCCTGACTTACTTTCTCTGTTCTCTGTTGTAAAAGGCCATGTTTTCGGACTTATTTTGAATAGTTTGAAATGTCCCTGTAACCTTACTTCCAGGGGGATAGTATTCCATAGATGGGTCCCAGCCAGTGACAGTGCTCGTTCTCTGACCTGGGTTAGCCGGGCTGTTTTGACTGACGGATGTGTTAGAGGGGCTTTGTTTGCTGATCTGAGATTCCTATGTGGTACATGTACCCTTAGCGCTGGTGTTGAGCCATTCTGCTTTTTCCTCCTGAATCAGTTCGTGTATGGTGGCAGAGTGCTTTAAACTGTACTCTTTGTTCTATCGGTAACCAGTGTGTCGGTGATGTGGTCTCTTTCCCTTTACCTGTGAGAATTCTTGCTGCGGAGTTCTGCTAAATTTGTAGTGATCTTATTGTCGTGTAGGGTACGCCAAGATTACGCACTTTTTCCTTTAATTCCACTTTTAGGTTGTTTTTCAGTGTTATTGGTGATTGAATTACTGTTTAGGTTTTTTCCTTTCTAAGTGTGAGGAATTCAGTTCTGTGTTGATATTTATCATCAGTTCCATTTGGTTTAGCAACCGTTTGATTGTGTCAAGATAAATATTGGCTAGGTTAACGTTTTTCCCCGTGGTTGCCGCCGGCGATAATGGGGAAGACGTTATCGTCCGCAGTGCTGCTGGGCCATAGCTCCTCCCCACACACCTCCTCTAACCCTGATTTACTGTCAGTTTGTACCTGCTGAGAACAGAGGGTAAAGTGACTCACCCGAGGTCCACGAGGAATCTGAACGCTTGCTCTCCCCAGCTCTGTCAGCTGCTCTAACCACTAGGGCTCCTCCTCCTTTCAGGCGGCGACCCCAACTTTCCACACTGATTTCTTCTGTTACAACTCTGAACTTCCCAGGCAAACCAAGATCCCCTATTTTTTTTGTTTTCTCCTTGTCCTCTTTCCCCTTCCCTCTTTTGCTCGTTTGCCCACTTGCTTTCCTTTTGCTCTCTCCTCCACTTCCCCCTTTTTTCACTCTTCCCTCCCTCTCTCTCGGTCTCACTCCCCTCTGGCCTCTGTACCCATTTCTCCTCCCCCTGATATTTCCTCCTCTTTCTTTTCTGCTCTATGCATCTCTGTCATTCTCCCCTTCCTCTTGCTTCTCTCCCTTTTTTATTTCTGTTTTTCATTCACTCGTACGTTACTTCCTCTTTCATATTCTCCTCTCCTGTGCCCTTATCCTGCTCTATTTCTTCACCTTCCCTTTTCTCGCATCTCATTTTCTCTTCTGTAGCTATCCCTGACTACACTGTAAGTAATTCTGTCTTTTAGATATTTGCAGCTCTTGTACGTCTCTAAGATCACTGTCTAGGCACCTGGTGACATCGATATGCCATCAATATATAGACATGGGTTTCCTGTATGTCATCTACATTGAAAAGTAGGACACAGCTCCAACCTACACAAACCAATATTGGAGAAACTGTTGTCTTTTGCACATTTAAACCACTACATAGTTGACTGATAACACAAGACATAGAATAAGTAGATGAAAAAGCTGCTACTCAGGGCCCTGTTGATTTCCCTTGAATCCTCCAATTACTATCTTACTCGATTGCGTGTTTGGCCTACAGCCAGGAGGGAAACTCACATACTCAGCAGTCCTGTGTTGCCAATTCCTTATCGAGGGGTTCTCGCCGGGTCTTTCTGTTCATAAAATAATCTAGCAGGGGGTCACCCAGGAGCCTCCTTTCCAGCGCATCACTAGTCCTAAGTAATTGCAAGGCCATGCCGTATCTGAGAAGAGACCTGTGCCTCTGCACCACTAGGTGGTTCCCAGAGGCTGGTAGCGTATTATGTGAAATACAGAGTCTGATTATACCACCCTGTGTCCCGGCCAGCGAGTGCCGGGAATTATTTTATGAAATTAAAGAGGGTGATGAGAAACTGGTGACAGCGTACATACTAAGCACCACGCCCATTATCCTACAGCTAAGAGGGACAACGAGTGTACTAATGTTCATTATCTATCCCCCTATGCAGGGAGAGGAAGGCATGCGCTAAGAAACCATTGAATTATCATTTACCTGAGATGAAGGAGTTCTTACTCCTCCGAGAGGGGCGAGAGGGACCTATGTACTACTGTGTCTGAGATCAGGAAACGGAAGAACAGACCATATGGACCTAGGGCCAGATCTACAAGGTGCACATCAGCAAATTACTGTTGGTGTGGGGGAACAGGAAAGAAAGTTTAATAATATATAAAAAGAAAGAGTAAGGAAGGGAAAGACTCAACTAAGCAGGGGAGAAAGAGAAAGGAGGGAAGGAGGAATTAGGATGGAAAAGGGTACGGGAGGGGAAAGGCATGATTGGGAGAAGAGCACAGGGAAGAGCCAAAGGAAAGGACAAAGGTGACTGGAGCAGATAGTCACAGGCAAAGTGAACAAAGGAGGGGAAAAGAAGGCAAAGAAACGCATTACATGGAAGAACATTTATTCCGCCTGTATCGGAAACCCATGCTAGGCGGCTTACAAGCAAGTAAAACAATTAAAATTAGCACACACACAAAAACCAATCAACATGTATGAATGCATATCCTTATATGAGACGACATTCCGTGCTGATATCACCCAAAGACGGAGCTGACATCCCGAATTTATGGTCTGTTAAACACGAAGACCTTCGGCTGCTTACGAAAAGACACGTCATCTCCTCAATGGCTCTCAAAGAATCGGGCAAAAGCCTTCCAAAGAATGGGACCGGGTCACCATGAAAGGCAGCAATTACCTGCCCTGCAACAGAGGGAACCTCTAATAAAAATGTGCTCTTCACAATGTAAATTACGATGAGGCAATTACTTTTTTTTAAATAAAAGCTAACAAATAAATTTGTTCCCCAAATTTTAAATATTAATGCTAGTATTTTAAGTTCAGTTTGTTTATTGACAGGCAGCCAATGCAAGCTGAATAAACAACTGGGAAACACGATCCCATCTGTGGCCCCCCCAGAGATCATATGGGCCACCAAACTTTGCAGGACCTGAAATGCCAAACAGCAGAAACTGAAATGTGCAAGGAAAGAAGAGGGAAAGCAGGGTTAGAAGCTGGGAGACAGGCCAGGAGGGCTGGAAGGGGAAAATGGAAGGAACATATAAAGAAGACACAAGATGATGCAGAGAAAAGAGAGACAAGAAGATCTGAACTATGGGCAGAGAGGGGGAGGGGAAGGTGGTAAATCAGCAGAATGAATATGTTTTTCTTAATGAAACAGAGTTTAAAAAAATAATATTTTATTCCCTGGGTCCTGGGGGAGAGAAGAGAGAGAAAGAAACAGAGCTGTATTAGCTCTAACAGAGAAATCCTGTGTTTTTTAATCAGTTGCTTGCTGACCTGTAGAGCCTTCTACAGGAAGGAAAGATAAGCAGAAAGAGCACTTGGACAGGAAACAAAAGAAGACAAGCAGTTGCACTAAGCAGTGCTTGTGTTTATTGCTTCTGCATGTGGAAAAGGAACAATTTGGAGCCAGATTGCAGAGAGATTTGGAGAGGACCATGAGCATTCCTGTGTAGCTGCAGCTAGTGAGAAAGGAAAGTAGGTTTTTCTTGGGTCAGAGAGCAAAATAGTTGTTTGGCAAAGGAAACTGCTTAAACAATGGCAGGTGTGGAGTTGCATTTGCTCTACTAGGAAAAGAGAAGGATAGTAGGTAGTGAGGCCAGACATGGACAGACGTGTTATGCTCACTGGTCCGCAGGCTATTCCTGTGGGACCACTGCTCTTACCCTCAGCCCAGCCTGATCAAAGGTGCCACATCCCTGGCACAAGGACGGTCCTTCCGCCTTATCACGCCGCTGGTCCGTGGCAGGATCACGGTTTTCTGGCCCAGCCTCAGGCCACTAGGACTCTCAGCTGCGACAGCCACCGACAGGCCCTGAGGCAGTGTGCCCTCCTTAGGTGCGCATGCGCACCTGTGTGCTGGATTTAAAGGGACCATGGCAGAAGAAGCCCAATGGCTTCTTCTGATGAGGTCACTATCCTAGGACTATTAAAGGGCTCTTCAAATCTTCCCACCAATGCCTTGGCAATAGGTCGTCTCATCTGAGAAATTCTTTGCCATCCACGTTCCTGGTTCCTGCTTCCTGTTCTTCATTCCTGTCTCCAATTCCTGTTGTGTTTTGCTCCTGTGTCTCTGTGTCATGTTCCTGGGTTCCCGGCAGTCTAGTTGTTCCGAGTCCTTCATCTTGTGGTCAGTTCTCCCTTGACTGTCTTTAGCATCTCATCTTGCTTCTGTGGTACTCTACCCATTCTCCTCCGTGGATTGGACTTCTGGTTTGACCTCAGATTGGACCTCGACACTGCTTGACTTCTGCCTGCCCTGACCTCCTGCATGACTCTTGTTACCACCGGATTCTGCCTGCCTCTGACCTACGTCATTCCTGACTCTGTTGGCCTGCTGCCTGTCTGACCTGACTCGCTCTTCATCACTGGCCTACCACGTCCTCTCTTCTTTGGATCCTCATCTTCACAGGGCCCTGTGTCGAAGTCCAGCCAGCCCTGGTACCGAAGGGCTCAACCTAAGGGGAACGAGGGCTGGTATTGGGTGAACCTCCAGTTGTGCCAGCCATATTAGCTTTTATTCAACCCATGTCTAGAGCACTGCCCAGCAAAGTGCCCAACCAAAATCATGAGATATACATAGGAGACAATCGGAGAACCACCATACATTTTGAGCATCACTCACACCCACAATTGTCCCCAAACAGACACAAAGACAAATAGATTACCAAACTCCAAGGGACTATACTATCTTACTGATCCCACTCATTCTGCAGCAGGAAGTATACCCTGGGGCCAGATAAATGATCCCCATATAGAGAAGAAAAACACATATGCTTTGAGGTGAGATAATGAAAATAAAATAAAATTATCACGTTAAAATGTATAATCCTGTGAAAAGGACATCGATACCATTGACATGGTAGCCAGGATATCAAAATAATGTAGAAAGCATACAATCTATATGTCAAAAACAAAAATAGAATTAGTCAGAAACATCTGTTGGCTCAATCAAGATCAGGAGATCACCATTCTTTCAGTAAATCCAAAGTAAAACTGGGCATTCATCTGTAGACCTGACATTCATATCCAGTTCTGAGTAACAAAGTGGTGAAAGCCATTGCAAAATGAGCTCTCTGATGATCAGTACAATCACAATATATCAGCGTATTTGCTATAATTCTGATGACTGTAGCTAGATGATGAAACCGTCCACGCTGATTTATACGAAGCCACCGCAACTATCGGGCCACTCACTCCAGTCATATAAAAAATTACGACTCTACTGATGGTGATATAGCACTGAATGTCCAGAAGGTTACAAAACGATAATATAATCACTCTTGTGTCAAATAGTAATTGCTTTCCAAAAAACGATAAAAATGGTAAGAAAATGGCGCTTAGATTGAGAATCACATTCATATTGTCATTCCGTCATTAAGATGACGGAGGTTCTTCCATAGTCAGCTACAACAAAACAAACTTAAACTTTCCCAACTGATTGTTTCCCAACTGATTGTTTCAAGATAAAGATCGTTGTAAAATCTCAGTCACCTCACAGTAGATTACTTTAATGACTGTATAATATTTATCAATCTCTTCCTTAATATTTAGTGTGATTGTGTCTGCTGCTCTTGTTGCACCAAAACATTTAAGCTCTGCTGTAAACAAAACTGCAAAGCATATGCTTTTATTCACCAACTCTTTGCAAACAGGATTGAAGGCCCTCTGACTTGCCAATGCTTTTGCCAAATAGTCATTGAACAAAAAGAGTTTGCTGCCTTTAAAATTCTAAGGTTTTCAGCTTTTTGTAGATCAGCCATGATATTAGCTTTAGTACATAATTCAAGATGCGCGCTACAACAGGTCGTGGGCATCCATTCAATCTCCAATCGGGCCCACCCAGTGCACTCTTTCTACTAGCATAGTCTCTGCTTCTAAAGACAGTCCTAATGTTTCAGGCAACCAAACTTGAACAAGACCCATCAATTCAACGTCTTTTACGTGTTCAGACAATCCAATAATCTGAATGTTGTTTCTTCTGCGCCATCTGTTTTCCTGGTCTTCTATTTGCACTTCTAGACATTCGTATTCTTTTTGCAATGCAGTCAGCTGCGTGGTTAAGGCCGCGGTAGTTATTTCTTGTGCAGACAGCCTGTGTTCCATGTTATCGATTCTACTGGTATGTCGTTCCACAGTTTCTTTAATATCCTCAAGAGCTGCTTGGAATTTGTTCAACCGATCATTCACCACAGCTGACACACTCTTAGAAATATCATGAATTAGCTAGTCTTTAAATGCCATTATTTCCATAGAAGGTTCCGCCACCATTTAGTTTCCACTGGTTTAGGCTTTTCCCGCACTCGCAGCGAATTAGAATGCAGCGGCAGTCCTCCGCACTTCCACCAGCAATGTAGTGACCAAAAATTATCAAGGGGGGGGTCATAAGGAGTGAGAAAAAACGTTAAAAACTAGCCCGGGGGCTCCACCAAGATGGCTGCGATCTGCTCAGGCAGCCATCTTGACTTGTACAAATCAAATACGAAAAAGAATGTGTTCTTGTACGTGGTACTGCCACTGAGGAAAAGTGAGGGAGAAAGGTTATTCACATTGGCCCAGTGACAGTTCAAAAGCTCTCCCTTTTCCTGTTCTGCTGCCCTTGGGGGCTACGTTAACACGGTAAAGAAAAGCAAGGATATATGTATTGTCCTTTGACATTCAGCAGATCCTAGAAAAGTCACAAGCAAGCTTTCCACATGCTGTGGTTTCTGGTCAGGATGGCATACCTTATTCTTCACCCTGTGGGAGATTGCAGGGGGGGGGCCCGATTTCACACAGGGCAGAACAGGAAGATTGGGCCTGGTCCTCCTCTGTTTTTATACCGAGGGAAAAGACAGTACCATCTTCAAAATATGATTTTAAAACCTACCAGAATGCTGGTTTCAATGATGGGTGTCGTAATTTTCCTGTGCAAAGTGTTTGTTGCCCAGAATCCTCCTTGTATTGGAGCAAGCGCACAGGCAAATTACTACTTTCCACAGGAATGTTTCAGTGCAAAGGGTTCCAAATGTCCTCCTGCATATTTCATTCTATCTGATTTCAGAAAATGCTGCTTGTGGCTGCATCTTTCTTGTGCATGATTCCTTCCATAAAAGAGACAGGTTCCTTCCAGAGAGAATTAAAACGGAGCCAACTTTCCAGAATGCATGCACACATAAGTGGATCCCAAACAATTATATGGTACCCCAGTCATGATCTTTTTGGATTCCAAACTGACCTCTAAAGCTCAGGTTCAAAATGTGAGAAAAGCAGCTTTCTTCCTGCTCCACCCCCTCCGTCTACCACTAGAATGATGTCAACTGTGGTGCAGGCTACTGTGGTCTCACGCCTGAAACTACTGCAATGCAGCGTATGTGGGGATCCCGAACAACTCTAAACCACTGCTTATAACTAATATAAAATGCTGCTGCTCACACCATCATAAATGCACATAAATACGACTGCATAGCCCCACTCCTAAAAAGTCTCAACTGGATGCCAACTTTCTACCACAGCAGTTTAAAGATCCTGACCTAGCCTACAAATCCCTCAAAGATCTGACCTCCGTTAGCAGCTCGTTCATTCCCTAGAGACCACCACCACCTGCTACTCTCAGCCTCCTAGGCCTGTCTGGTGATACCTTCCCTAAGAACTATGCACCTCACAACTCTCCGGAGAAAAACATTCACATGGCTCTGCCCCCATTCTGTGGAATACCCTGCCCCAGTACAATCAGGGCAGGCCCAAACCTCCTAACTTCAGGAAAGCCATAAAAGTATTTCTTCACGGAGAGAGTGGTGGATGCCTGGAATGCCCTTCCGGAGGAAGTGGTGAAGTCCAAAACTGTGAAGGACTTCAAAGGGGCGTGGGATAAACACTGTGGATCCATCAGTCTAGAGGACGCGTATAAAGAGCAGGCAGCAAAACACTGCACGGAGCGGCAGTAGCCACAGAGGCATTCACGGAGCGGGATGCCAGTGTTGGTGTTCCACCTTCACGGAGGCGGAAGGATGGAGGGCTGCCATCTCCCAATTGAAAAAAAACAAACAAAAAAACAAAACAAAACAGGGATGGGTTTATGGGCTATAGGTATTACCAATTATTAGGCTTATTCAATTACCAATTATTAGGCTTTTCAATATTTGATGATAGTTAATGTGACTTTCAAGGCATGCTTCACTTTCAATGCATATCCAGCATATCTTACTCTCTGCTTCAACGGCAGGGGAGAAGAAAAACTAATACTTCACGCATATCATCCAGCATTGCTCTCTGCTTCAACAGCAGAGAGCTATGCTGCCGCTTACCCAACTAATCAAACTTAATATTTCACTTGGAAGCAGCTCCATCACTGCTCTCTAACATTAATAGTGGGGGTGAAAAGGGAAATAGAACCTAAGGTTACTAAGAGCCAAGAGAAACAGATAAGTAGGAGAAAAAAAGAAGCGTGAAGCTTGCTTGGCAGACTTGGATGGACCAATTGGTCGTCTTCTTCTGCGTCATTTCTATGTTTCTAAAAACCTGGTCCTCGGCTCTAATGAACGCTAGCGCCTGCTACGATCTTGCTCAAGTGTCCACCACGGGGGGGTGGTGGAGAGACCCAGACACGGTGAGCTCACATACCTTCTTCACCCTGCAAGGTGGGGGAGGGGCTAATCCATCTATAGAAACCGGCCAATAAGGCATCTGAGCCAGAAGCTTCTCTTCTGAGGCAACCTAACTTTCACAAAAAAAATAAGCACTGGTGTGCCGAACTCCCCACTCTGAAAGAAAGGCTTATCACCCATTCCTTGTGCTTTTCTATCCATTATATATTTTTTTACAATAAAAATCTCTACTGCAAAAGAAGGAATCTGATCTCCAACGCATCCTTGCCAACAGTTCCCAAAAAGATGGGGAACTAAACTCATACTTCAATTCTACGTCCCTGTTTTCAGGTGTTTGTTTGTTTGTTTTTTTTTTGCAGGGGGGGAAGAAGGGCAGTAAGTATTTATCTACCAGGGTCTTATACGGAAAACCCCCCCCCAAAAGATCATTTTTTCATCAATAAATTCAATATTAGTAGGATCACTGGGTAACACCCACGATGTGTAGACTTTCACCCAGGCAAACAGCAGGAACAATAAAAGCCTCAGTCATTCTGAAAAATGGCAGTAATTAACTCTCCCAGAAAAAGGCATCTGAAGTCTCTTCATTTAAAGGGAAGTATTTTAATTTTGCGAGCTCCTTAGGCACAAAACCACCCAACATTTTGCCATTTCCATCGTATTGGTTGAGTTTCAACTTGGCTGGATAAGGTATAATAGTTACCCCCGGCTTTAATTCCCAAAATATCTTCTTAAAAGACGCGAGTCTTTTCTACATGTTCCAAGTATTTCTAAAAAAACTGTGAAGTACATGTGATAGGCTCTACGTGCATTAACAGACTCGTGGCGGTCTCTTTCAGCCTAAGGTTATGAAGCAAATGGTCAAGGCCATTCCCAGCCTGCTGCTTAGCTTTCGTTTGCAGTGGGGATTTAGGGGTTTTTTCTCTGTCAGAAGGCTATGGCCAGGGGCACCGTGTTTCTGATGTAAGAAAGCTTTCTGGTTTGACTCAGTAGCAAAAGGCCACGGTGAGGAGCTGCCATGCGGAGGCCCCGCTTTGCTTCCTGGTTCTGGGCTTCCAATTCTCCAGGCTGGCGAGTGCTGTGGGCGGTGGAATTCATGACCTTCCGAGGGGGTTATAGAAAAGGGAGGGAATCCCGATCATCGTGCAAACACCGCGCACCTTGGGCCAGACAAAAGCAGAGTAACCGGAGAGCCTGGGTGCATGGCCGGCGCTGCAATGACTGCACAGGCGAGTTGAGAGGGGATATAAAAACAGGGGGGAAAAGCCACGGGTAGTTGTAGGTAAGGACTCATGGCACTGTAGCCCAGCAGAAGCCAGTTTCAATTCATTTGGAAGTCTGAACAAGCAGCTGAAAACTGCTGAGCCAAAAAATTACAACCCACCCAAAGACAGCTTTTCTTTAGGGTTAATTAGTTCCACAGAAGTAATGAAATTTAGCCACCTGACAATTTGTTCTCATAAAGCTCCAGTTAATGCATTCTCTGCTACTCTGCGCTCCATGTGTCTATAAGAGATTCACTGAGGGGCAGATTTTTAAAAAAGTACGCCCGCGTGTACTTTTGTTCGCGCAACCGGCGCAAACAAGAATCCGCCGGATTTAATAGATACGCGCGGCTAAAATCCGGGGGTTGGCGGGCACAAGGCTGTGCAAAATCGGCAGCCTGGGCGTGCCGAGCCGCGCAGCCTGCCTCCATTTCCCTCCGAGGCCTTGAAGGGAACTTTCCTTCCACCCTCCCCCGCACTTTCTCCCTCCCTTACCCTCCCTAACCCAGCCCCCAGCCCTATCTAAACCCCACCCCCCCCACCTTTCTTGAAAAGTTACGCCAAATTATCGCTCAGCGACGGATTCTCGCTGAGCGATAATTTGGTGAATTTTTTCGTCTGAATTTTCTTCACTGATATGGTATGCATACCCACAATTTAGAGCATTGCTTTGAAAGCAATTGATCTGAACATTATTCTAAAGAAATCTGCTGTGCTATTCCTTCTTTACTCCACCGTGTGATGTTTTAAGCCAATTCATGTGGCTTGTAAGCCCCTGAGGCAGCTCTTTGAGCGAAACTCGGCCAGAGTCGGGCAAGCTTCAATAAATTCTGTTTACACACCGATCTATCTACTTGTTTTCATGGGGAAAATAAGTCCTGGAGCTAGGGGGCATGATCTGAAGCTCCAAGGGGATTGACTCAGGGCCAACGTCAGACAAGGGGAGTGGATGCCTAGAAATGCCCTCCCGGTGCAGGTAGTAGAGAAAAAACAAACAAACCCAGTACTGGAATTCAAGAAGGTGTGGGATAATTACAGAGGATCCCTAGGATGGTAATGAAGCACTGGGGTAGCGGTGAGGCAGTTACCTAAACCTAAACAGGAGGGCATGAGGGTAAGCTGCAGGGAGCAGCAGGGACAAACCCCGAAAAAACCTTACTGCGCAGACTGGCTGGGGCATGTGTGTCTCTTTTGGTCACCATTTAACACGTTACTGTGCTAAATAACCGCTCTTGTTTGTTTCCTTTGGCCTGTTTACCAAAGCCAAGATATTAAGCTCCTCTTCCGTTTTAATATAGCTTAGTTTATTAGAGTTCTTTATACACTGCAATTTCATGTTACTATCAAAGCATTTTACAGATAAAATGATAAATAATATAGGTAAAAAACACCAAGAACAAATAATAAAAAATCATCCAAGATCTACTATCATAAAACCAAAAACAGGTAAAGATTCACGTATTAATACTTAATGTTCACCATGAATATGCATGGTATGATTTGCACACACTAGAAACGTTTTATATTTCAATTTATCTCGGGGATATTCATTGTTGGCTATCCTGAAAAATCCATCCAGCTGTGGGGTCTGCAGGACAGGTTTGAGGAGCCCTGAAGTAAGAGGGATGGGGAAAGGAACGGAGGCAGTCGTTTACAAAAGAAACAATAATTTCAATTCTGGCATTTGTTATAAACCATTTAGGTGGCCATGTTTGGGATGAAGTGAAGTGGGGGAGTTTAGCGACGTTGGTGTTAGGGGGACAGCTTAGCGGGTTCATTGCAAGCTTTGGGGGAGTCAGGGTGGAGGTGGAAGCTCGGGGGGGACCAGCATTCATTCACGGCCTCTGGTGAGAAAGGAGTCCCGGCCATCAGGCAATGGCAGCACTGAATGGCCAGGCCGAGCGTGTGCTGGTTTCGGTGCCGAGGATCGCCCCTGCATTTAAGACAGAAGAGGACTGAAAACTGGGCTGTGCAGGTAAGTGGATTTATACAGTCCGGCTTTGAGGTCTCTGTCTTAAACGAGAGAGGGCGATGGCATAGGAAGAAGGCAGGAAGGTGAGGCTGCATAGAGTCACGCCATCGCAGGACCAGGTTGCAGGCCATGAGGCAGAGTGGCCTTTTGACCACTCTGCCTCATGGGAGGATGGCAGGATGTGGTCTTGCTACGCCAGAGACGAAAAGAGCCAGAAGTACCATAACTGCAGAGGTACTCTAGCCCTGCTGCCTGATGCTTTCTGTGGCTATTTTACTCTGAAATGGGGCTGAAAATCAGGGATCGGGCACTTTGTTGTTCTGGCTTTTTTTTTTTTTCTAATATGCTTTTCCCCATTACCCCCAACCTCGTCAACCTCTTCTGAATTCTGGACAGGTTTTTATGGTCCCGATCCAAGATCTTGAGTTCCAGCTGCAGTTCAGCTACGGCAGTGCAATGCAGTCCTGGCTCTTCCCTCTCTCTCTCTCCACCTGCTGCTGACTCAGAAAGCTTAGCTAGTAAGCCCTGCACATCCGTCTCCTGCTTCTGCACATCCTGCACATCCGTCTCCTGCTTCTGCATAAAACCTCCAAAAAGCAAGAGCTCCTCTGCAGAAAAAAATCCATCGCCTCCCCCATCTGGCCCCAGCCTGCAGACGAACGTGCTGGTGGCATTGCTTGCAATCTGATCATATGTTCTGCTGCTAGCGCCTGTCCCTCCTTTGTGAATCAGTGATTTGAGTCGATGATTTCTGAAGCACGTGGCAGGAGGGAGCAGGTCAGAAGTAAGCTGCCTGTGCTGCTGTTTATGCTGGGAGGGGGGGGCTGCAGGAGGGAGGCCCAGTTGAGGAGGGGAGAACAGGGACCACGACTGAGTGGGCCGGGGAGGGAGAGGAGTGGTTTAGAGCGTGGATTCTGGGCTTGACTGCGGGGAGAGGGAGAACATGGACTGGAGGCTAGGGTTGGAGAGACAGAGATCAAGCAGGAGAGTGAATTCAGGGATTGAGTGGGGGGTAAACGAGAGTGGGAATTGAGTGAGTGAGGTCTCAGATGGGAAGGGGAGAATGGGGACTACAGGACCGAGTGAGACAGTAGGTAGTGGAATAGAGTATGGCTTAAGAGAGGGAAAGGGTGGAGGGAGAGAGACGCTCAGGAACTGGAGAGAATGGATTCAGGGACCAAGTTCGAGAACAGACTCGAAGATGGGCGTAGGTCTGTTTTAGAAATGTTTTATTTATTGCTGTATTTTTATTGCTGCTATGCAAACTAAGGCCAATGAACTTGCATCCTTCTTTCAGAAAAAAATCTCTAACCTCTTAACACTTCTCTCCCCCAATACCACGTTATCTCCCCTTCCATTCGCCACCTCATCTTACGCTGGAGCCAACCTCGACTCCTTCAAACTTACGTCCTCCCTGGAGATCGAGTCCATCCTAAAGAAACTGAAACCCTCCACCCACCCTTCCGACCACATCCCGACAAAACTACTTATATCTATTCCGGACACTATCTCCAGCCTTTGGCGGATATTATAAACTGTTCCTTATCGCAAGGAATCGTCCCAGACGCACTAAAACTCGCTACCCTGAAACCTCTACTGAGAAACCGAACCTAGACCCCAGAGATCATACCAACTTCCGTCCAATCTCCAATCTGCCTTTTATTGCCAAACTCATGGAGAGACTAGTCAATACCCAACTCTCAGACTACCTAGACAATCATAAAATTCTCTATCCATTCAATACGGTTTCTGCAAATCTCTAAATACCGAATCCCTCCTTATTTCACTCACAGATTACCTTATTATGGGCCTAAACAAAGGACACTCCTTTCTACTAATACTTCTGACATCTCTGCTGCGTTCGATACAGTGAATCACTCTATCCTACTAAATCGTCTATCAGACATTGGTATTTCTGGAACTGTCCTCAGAAGGTTTGAGTCATTCCTCAGGCAATAGACACTATAAAGTCAAATAAATGACAAAGAATCCTCCAGCATCAAATCATCCTAGGAGTACCTCAAGGCTCTTCACTTTCTCCTCCACTCTCTTTAATATCTACCTGCTGCCATTCTGCCAGCTGCTATCTAATCTAAAACTAAAGCATTTCCTATATGCCGATGCCGTGCAAGATTCTGATCCCTATAACAGAATCCCTACCCAAAACACTCAAGTTCTGGGAAAAGCTGCTTCCACTCTATTAACCTCCTCCTCACCAGCCTAAATCTAATCCTCAACTCAGCCAAGACCGAACTCCTCCTCATCTCCCCTGATCACATTGAATTTTAACTCTATCCCTATCCTATCTATCCTTCAACCACCATGGTCACCAAGTAAGAGAACCTCGGAGTGATACTAGATAACCGTCTGAACTTAAAGAAATTCATCAACAATACAAACCAAGGACTGTTTCTACAAATTACAAATTCTAAAAAGACTTAAACCACTCCTCCATTTCCATGACTTCAGGACAATCCTCCAGGCCACTCTATTTTCCAAGATAGACTACTTGCAACACCCTCCTATTGGATCTCCCCGCCTCTACCACCAAACCCCTTCAGATGCTCCAGAATGCAGCCGCCAGAATTCTGACAAACACCAATCGAGGAGATCACATCACACCCATCCTCAGGAATCTACACTGGCTCCCCTTAAGCTTCAGAATCCTACATAAGTCCCTCACCATTATTCACAAGACCATACACAATCAGCACTCACTGAGACCTTCATATCCCGCTAAGACTGCACACTTCTACAAGACCTATAAGAGAGGCTTATAAAGGAACCCTGCACGCCCCCACCTCCAAATCCACCACTCGTACATCCACCAGAGAACGGGCCTTCTCATCAGCGGGGCCAGCCATCTGGAATGCCATTCCTCCAGACCTCAGACAGGAACCCTGCCTGGTGCCCTTTAGGAAAAAAAACTCAAGACCTGGCTGTTCCAAACAAGCCTTCCCATAGCCCTTTCCCCTCCTATCCCTACTCCCTTCCCCCTTCCCCCTCCTAACTCCTTGATCCTAGACAAGTCCCCCTTCACCCCCTGCTAATCCTCCGCCCAGTACGGTCACAGCCCTGCATTGTTAGCCAGTTTCATGATTGTATATAAGTTCTATATATATATTTAGAGTGCCTTATTTCTGACCCAATGCACTGCCAGTATAGCCTTGTTAAGTTTACAGCGTTATTCCTCTGTCTCCGACACATTTCTGTTTCCAAGTTCACATAACCTTGTTTTATTGTAACTTTTCTTCCTCTTCAATATTATTGTTACAACCCCTGTTCCTTGTGAACCGATATGATATGATTTCTATCATGAATGTTGGTATAGAAAAGAGTTAAATAAATAAATAAATGATGTAAACCAGTAACCACCGGGGTGGATTAGTCTAATAGGCCTTCGGGCATGCCCTAGTGTTGGTTGGTGTTGGCCGCAGCAGCTGTTCCTGAAGAGCAGGATCCACCTCTGACTCTTGTCTCTGCTCACTCCTGCCTGATTTCATTTTCCATGCTCTCTTTAGACCCCTATCAGACCACCACCCTCACCGCAAGGTGGGAAACGCACCTGTCACTGCTTCTCCTTACACAAACCCTATCACGCCTGGCAGCAGGCAGACTTCCCACTGCTGCTTCACTACCTGCTGAATGCATCTCACTACTTTCCTCTGCCACCAGTCCCCCTCATGGCAAAAAATAATAATAAAGCATTGAGGTCTTCCCAAACCTAGAGACACCCTCCTCCTGGAGCCTCAATAGCCCACCCAGACCCACACTGTTCTCATTGGATCCTGGCTGGATGCCTCCTGACCACCAGTGTCATCTCTTGTGCATGCTGAATGGAAGAAGAGTAGATGTGTGGAAACGTGTGTCAGTGAGCATGTCTGTAGGAAAGTGTGTGAACATAAGAACATGCCATACTGGGTCAGACCAAGGGTACATCAAGCCTAGCATCCTGTTTCCAACAGTGGCCAATCCAGGCCATAAGAACCTGGCAAGTACCCAAACATTAGATAGATCATAAGCTAATATTGCTTATTAATTAATTACTGTAATAGCAGTTTATGGATTTAACCTCTAGGAACTTATCCAAACCTTTTTTTAAACCCAGTTGTACTAACTTCTGTAACCACATCCTCTGGCAATGAATTCCAGAGTTTAACTATGCGCTGAATGAAAAATAATTTTCTTCAATTTGCTTTAAATAAGCTACTTGCTACTTCATGGAGTGCCTGCTGGTCCTTCTATTATCTGAGAGACTAAATAACCGATTTACAGTAACTTGTTCAAGTCCTTTCATGATTTTGTAGACTTCTATCATATCCCCACTCAGTCGTCTCTTCTCAAAACTGAACAGCTCTAATTTCTTTAGCCTTACCTCAAAGGGCAGCCGTTCCATGCCCCTTATTTTGGTTGCCCTTCTCTGCACTTTCTCCAATGCAGCTATATCCTTTTTGATATGCAGTGACAGAATTGTACACAGTATTCAAGATGTGGTCTCACCATGGAGCAATACAGAGGCATTATGACATCATCCATTTTGTCATTCCCTTCCTAATAATTCCTAACATTCTGTTTGCTTTCTTGATCACCACAGCACACTGAGCCGACGATTTCAATGTATTATCCACTATGACGTCTAGATCTCTTTCCTGGGTGGTAACTCCTAAGAGAGAACCTAACATTGTGTAACTACAGCAAGGGTTATTTTTCCCTATATGCATCACCTTGCACTTGTCCATGTTAAATTTCATCTGCCATTTGGAAGCCTAATCTTCCAGTCTCGCAAGGTCCTCCTGCAATTCTTCACAATCTGCTTGAGATTTAACTACTCTGCATAATTTTGTGTCATCTACAAATCTGAGCACCTCACTCATTGAACCGCTTTCCAGATTATTTATAAATATATTAAGAAGCGCTGGTTTGAGTACAGATCCCTGAGGCACTCCACTGTTTACCCTTTTCCACTGTGAAAACTGACCATGTAATCCTACTGTTTCCTGTCTTTTAACCTGCTTTCAATCCACAAAAGGACATCGCCTCATACATATGAGTGTGTGTGAGAATGAACATATGTATGTAGGTGTGTGTATATGGGAAGAGAACGTTTGTACAATCCCATCCCCTTCTGGCCTCCTTGCCACCCCCAACTAATCCACAACAATCTCAAGATCACCCGAAATCAAGTCTCCAAGTATGGAGGATGGGGATTTTTTAAAATCCTTATTAGTCTTAATGAATTATTAGGTTGTTGTTTGATATGTTTGCTATTTTGAAATATTTTATTGGCTGTGCTATTTATCAACTCTTTCTTTTTATTAGTATAGTTTTCCTATTATGATTGATATGTTATATTTCTTGATTTTATTGTTTGATGTTTCTGAAGAATAGGGAAGTTTCTGTTTCTCCATTGTTGTACTGCATATAGAGTCTGGCTTGTTGCAGTTTCCTCTTTACTTTTTGTGTGTATGCTTCTGTTTATATTTTAGGGTCTCTCTATTTGATGAGGGTCTGTCTATGTTCTGCATGTGTGACTGAGGTGAGATATTCTGCTGGTGTATAGTTTGTGTAGGGATCTACAGCAGACTAGCTTGTTCTGTTTTCCTAGGAGGTGTATTTGTGTTCTAGGGTCTGGTGTAATATTTGCAGCTTCCTTTTCATAAGTAAGTACTGGCAGTGCTGTTTTGATATGGGAGGTTTACTGTATTGTAATTCTAATTCAGATACTCATGGATTTCTAAGAGCCAAGCTCATACCGAACATGCGTTACTATAGGCATAATATCACATGTGTTCCAAGTGTCATTTTTGCTTTTTTCACAGGGTTTTCTGGTTGGCATCAGAACAGTCCATGTAAATATAATATATATGTTGCAAGTGATATAGTTACCTCAAGAATGCACTTTTCATGCTTTGTTTCAGTGCGTCTCCTGGAGTGTGAGAGTGCTGAGAAAGGATGGGAAGGGGAGGGGCTGCTGCAGCATGGAGACCAGCTGGCAGCAAGAACTCTACATAATTATGCAGAAGTGATGGGGCAAGGGGCACTCAGTGTGTGAGCACATGACCAGCAGCACAACAGCAAAATGTGTGTGTGTAGTATGTGTGTGTGTGTGTGTGTGTGTGTGTCTTTGAGGCCGAGACAGTGTGCAGAGTATGTATGTTGTGTGTATCTTGTTTTGGTTGAGCCAGGGGCTGTTAGTGTTGTTGTTTTCATTACTTGGCAAAATGTTTAAGAGCTGATTGATTGGTAAGAGACATTAACATCAGACCAGGAATCCAGAGATTAGAGATGTAACCAAACTTGTAGCATTCAAACAATTGCATGGATGGAAGAGGGAATGCAGCTCAGTTTATTCATCCCTATCCAGGGGGTGCTATTTAGGAAAAAAGGGGAAATGTATGTTGGAGATTTGGGGCACAATTCTGTCAGGTTCTGGTCACATGATGTACCTTCAGGGGTCAGCTTGGCGTGCTTTTGGAAGCTGCTGAAGCACATACTACACAGAGAACACATGAGGCAGTGTGTTCTCTGTGTAGCCCAGGGCTAGTTTTGAAAACCTGCCCTGGGCTGATATTTTCCTGCAATCCGCCCCTGGCTGACCAGCCTAGATTTTTGTGTTGTCATATTTACACACCATCCATAGCAGTAGTAAGTACTTACAAGCACATTTGTTGCCAGGCCCTGAAACACCCATGCCCCACCCAGGCCATGCCCCACCCCTCTGCCCCTGTTCAGAAACTTTCACATGTGCATGCAGAGGGAGATACGTGTTTCCATGGGCAGCTTTTAAAACCCAATCGGCGCGCGCTGGCCCAACTTGTGCGTGTGTTTCCTGGTTTGGCACGTGCAGGGCTTTTAAAATTTGCCTAACAGGCTCTCACATGCATGTACACACACACATTAGCATGGAATTTCCATTTCCATGCTAATTCTCTGTTCCTATGCAACCACTTCCCGATTCCTGTTTATTGTAATTTCCACCTGCCGTTCTGCTGTAAACCGATATGAAGTCGCTACGAATATCGGTATAAAAAGTTTATAAATAAAATAAATAATACGTGTTGTATGTGTGTGAATGAGAGCATGAGTATGTGCATGAAAGAGGAGTGTGTGAGAGAATGAACACGTAAGTGTGTGTGAGAGAGACAGCCTATTTGCATGTGTGCGTGTGAGCCTATATATCACACATAGCCTCTCACACGCACACACACACACACACATGGCTCTACCATGCATAAGGCATTTTTTGTTGTTTTGTCTTCGCCAAGGTGGGGGGGGGGGGAGAGAAAGTGGTCCTGCAGGCCCTGTTTTTTATTTTTTCAATTTTACGGGCTACCGGGTTTCTATGGATCCAGGAACCATTCTCTGGAGGCTGCACAAACCCCTAAGGGTACTGAGATAACCTTCCAGGAGTTCAGTCAGGGCAGAAAAATCAACCCCTAGATGCTGTTGTAACAGGAGCAATAAGGAAGCCCCAGATTGTGGGAGTTTAACATACCTTTCACATGTCCGCAGTCAGCGGCGGATTCATGATGTCGGACCTGCCCGGGTATTCGCCACCCAGGCCGGCCCAGGACACGTCATGTGGGTCTGCTGAGCGCGGCTCTGTCACGGCCGCGCATGGCAGACCACGTGACTGGAGCGATCGGCCCACCGAGGGATGCCCGATCCCCCGATAGGCCAATCCGCCCCGTCCACAGTTGCCAGAGACTGAATTTGGACTAGGACTACAACTCCTCTTGTAGCCCAGCATCCTCCGTCAGCTGTGGAGGAGGGAAAATCCCATAAATAATGATTGGTCAAGTAGGAAAAAAATTGAAATATTCATTCTAAGAATATACTTGTGAAGTTGCTCAGTAAGACGGTAACTTTTAAACCGTTGCGTGGGCGCACATTCGCCAGTCAGCGCCCAGGGACCCAGTCATTTTATAAACGTGCACGTATATGCGCACGTCACTAAATAGCCTGACCACATGCACATCTGTGCACCACTTTAAGTGGGCGAGTGCCTGTGCCGGCAAATGTTTGCTTCTACTGTGAAAAGTGGGGGGGATTGTAGAAGGCAAGCCTGCCGATGCCATTTGCCATTTTCCCAGTTTGCTCCCAGTTCACCCAGTTAAAGGGAAAGGACTTCCAAACCCCCCCTAGTTTAATAGCCCCCCTTCTCCCCGTTAGCCCCGACCTTTAAAACCCCTCTGATCTGCCTAGATTTTTTTTTTTTGTTTTACTAATTACACGTTAACCATAGCAGAGGTAAAGTTACGCGGCGGGGGAACCCTGGCACGAGCCAGGGTACGTAAGCATTTATGCGCTAATCTCAAGCTTAAATCCAGGGACGCCCACACCATGCCCAAGCCACGCCCCTTTTTTGAACTTTTCAGTCGTGCGCGCAGCGGCAAGTATTGTGCGTATCTGGATGGCTTTTAAGATCCGCTCGACACGCGCCAGCCCGACATATTCTCGCATCCCCTAATTTAGGCACGGGCTTTTTAAATTCCGCCTGGAAGCCTTTTTCCTTCTGTAGACAGAGGGTAATGGCTGTCCTTCATACAGTTCACCCAGTTTCTCCCTTCAGCTTTCTTAGCACAATTTTTCGTGGCCCGGTATTCTCTCTGCTTCACAGATCTGTAATTCAAACCACTTCTTATTGATACTCATACTGATTGCCTCACTTGCTTAATCTAAGTATCTCATAAAACTGTAATTTCATATTCAATGAGATAACATAAATGCCAAATTATTCAGCGACTCTTTTTTTGCTTCCATAAACAAATTAGAACGGCGATTCTCTGCACACTTTCTTCTTCTCAGCAATCTGGATTCAGTAAACCCCGTCCATGTGGTAAGTTGGAATACCATCATCCAGACGCAATGCTATAAGAAAAACTTGTAAACACACTGTGAAAAACATCATTGAAAAGGTGTTTAGCAATTCTTTACCATGGCAATTCCCCCATACAATTTCAACAGTCTTTTCCTTCACCTTTCTTAACACAAACTACCTCGTGATTTTCATTCTGTGTCACAGATCTGCCATTCAAGCAACACGTCAACGAGAAAAACCTTGTTGCCTCGTTCATTTACATAGTCATGTCCACCACGTATATTATTTTCAGTTTTACAATGGTAAACGAATAACAAAAAACCAATAGGTTAAAATAATTTTCTCATAATGGCATCCATTCAGAAAGAAAACTGGGGAAATAAATGTATAATTTATTCAGCGCTATGATCAATTTTTACTAAAGAATCTCCATGAATTTCCTAACTTTGTCTTTGTTAACAAAACCCTTTGCTTCTCTAGCATGGAAAATTTATAACAGAGAACTGTGAGGAAAATCTAAATCTTTATGCTACAGATCTGTGCAATATGGCATCATCTCTCTATGACTTGTTATAACCTTTGCCGAAAAATCCGGGAAGAGCCAATAATGTGTGATTGCAAAAGGGCCAGTTTGACTTTTGTCCACAAAATTGAACTATGACTTGCCTTAGACTTTCCATGATTGGCACCTTAAGTACCAAGTCGATGGGCCTTTTCGCTTATGTTTTCACTGTTCTCAAGCTTTCCAAGGGCCTCTGGTAACTATTTTTCACAGGAATCACACCAATTCTACCTCTTTCAGGAAGGTCCCACTATATGGATATTACTCCTTCTATGATTCTCCAAATTTTCTATTTTGTTTTCCAGTTTTTGGGTTTTCTTTTGTTAGCTTGAGCATGACCTGTTTGCGAGTGCAGCCTTCTGCTGCCAATGGCGAGGACTCGGAAGTGCATCACCAGCTCATAGGAAAGCATGTGCCCTTAGCCATGGGATGGCTCGAGGCAGAGCACAAAGCCGCACCCCGTGGAGAGGTGTGTGTGCAGGTACGGGCGGAGAACAAGAACAGAGCTAGACGGAACAGAGGCAAGGAACGATGGGACGGAAACAAGACAGGAACACCCCTCTGCTGGACCTCCATGCACCAGCGAGGCTAGCAACGCAATGCTGGTCTCAAGAGTAGCCCTCTGGCCACTCGACAGCTCTTCTAGACCCGCCGCTTGGGAACGCTGAGTGCAGGAGGCCAGACGGAGGTTGAGGACCGGAATAGGCCAAGATAGGAACACTGGGACAGAGACAGGAATGTAGAAGCACGAATACGAGGGCTTGGAGCAAGGAGACTCAGACGAGGAACTTGGAACTTGAAGACTCAGATGAGGAACTTGGAACTTGGAAACTCAGACAAGAGACTTGGAACTTGGAGACTCATCAAGAGACTTGGAGACTCAGACGAAAGACTTGGAACTTGGAGACTCAGGACACGGGTCAGGGAAGAAGCAGTCCCAAGACCCTCCGAGGTTAGGACAGGATATAAAGCTCAGGATTAGAACTCAGAACTTGGAACTTTAAAAGCAAGGAACCTCTGGAGGTGCGGGCTGCTGACAAGGAGAACATCAGGATCAATACATTGGGAAATGTCGGGACAGCAGCATCTGAACATTCAGAACATCTGTACAACCGGGACCTCTGGAGATGACATCAGGTATGTCCCACACAAGCACAAGGACATCAGACATCCAAGTAGCAGGCAGGTGGACACTAACAACATCAAATACATCTGGAACCGAGAAGAAAAGGTGGCTCCAGCAATGGGAGCAATTGAGGCAAGGAAAACACTTACGGACCACGCAGGAGCGGGGCCAGATTAGGAAGGAGTCCAACTGCCCGAGGCACCAATACCCGGAAACAGGAACAGAACGGAATGGCTTTACCCTTGGAATGGACATCTGAAGACTCAAGTTGCAAGGACAACATGGGGAAAGCATCAGGAACAACGGGACATAAGGACCTCTGGCCATCTGGGACATCGGAACATCTGGTACCTGGAACATCAAGGACGAGAGGGCATCTGATGTCCAGAACAACAAGCTGTCAGAACTTCTAGGACATCAGGACTAAGTCACAGACCTCAGGGACAATGAACATGGAACATCTCGGGCATCAGATCCTCGGAGACATCAAAGGAATTCAGAGATCGGAACATGGAACATCGGGTCCTAGGAAACAGCAAGAGAGTTAGGACCTCTGGACCTCTTTTACATGGAACATCTGGAACATCGGGTCCTTGGAGACAGCAAGAGGGTGGACCTCTTGGACATGGAACATCAAAACAAGGACATCAGGAACCAGGAAGACGATGAAGGAGCTCCATTGGAGAACAGGAAGATGACATCGAGACGTGGAGACCAGGAACATGAAAGAACAAAGAAACATCCAAAATCAAATGAAGAAAACACTACAGAACCGGTTCAGGAACCATGGAGGACCATGGCTTCTCAGGAAACGACTCCAGACGGAGGGAGCTCAGGAACAAGGCATCCGAGCTGATGTGAAGGCTCTGATGGACTGAAGCAGGGCCCTTTTATAGGGCTGACCCAGGAAGTAGGCGGAGACTGGAAACCGGTGGGGCCACGTGCTCTTCCTGCCGCTGGCCCTTTAAATAGGTTGAAGAGGCACGCCGGCACCTAGAAGAGGGCCAGAGAGAAGCAGGACCATGGAAGCAGCGTCCCTGCTGCACAGACATAGGAAGGAGCAGGCAGGTGTCGAAGCGGCCTCCAGGCCACAGGGTGGTGTCAGCAGCGGCAGCGGCTTTCCCCGGCTGCTCAGGAATGACTTCGGCGGCGGCAGCAGGGTCCCCAATGGCGGCGCAGCTCGCAAGGCTGGCCTTGGCGTGGCGGCTTCATGCCACCGGAGATGGCGCCTCGGCAGCCTCACAGGGTCATGAGCAATGGCGTCCAAGGGCAGGTCCTGCCACAAAGAAGCCTATGGCGGCATCCAGGCCACAGGGGCAGCGTCAAACCGGGCCGCGGAGGTAAGAGCCTGTCTGCGGGATGGAGTCCGCTGGGCAAGGTCGCAACACGTTCACATTCAGGATCTCCACCTGCTCCTCGTGTCTACAACATCCTCTGTCCCATCGCAATGATTTCAGCATTATTCATCTCTGTTTTTCATTAAGTTTGTCAATTGACAATTGGAGTGTTTGCAGTTTATCATTTACAGCCCTTGGGACTGTTTTTTGGAGTACACAGAGTAGATTTTCAGAAATTTCCTCAATAATAAGAACATAAGAATCCTGTTTCCAACAGTGGCCAAACCATTAGGTTCTGACATCGTTTTGTCTTCCTGCACGTTCAGCTTTTCGCTAATCATTCTTTTTGGTTTATATGACGTGTCATAGTTTCTCTGAATAAGAGTTGTCCACAGAAGATCATCACTGCCATACGCAAAATTCAAATTGCCCGTAAATTTACGATAATTCCACTGGCTGACACAGAGCCACGGCAGAGGCATCACTGGAAGAATTGGTGTGGATGTGTAAATGTGTACAGGTAGTTTTGGTGGGATAATTTTAAAAGGGAACTGGTGGTGTCCTTATGCACATATTTACCAGCTAATGTATGTGGGATGTTACCCTCTTAGCTACATTCCTTCACTTGGGTGACACTTTGTCAATCAGTTAATATGAACACATCTTGCAAGATCTAAAGCTTTCTTCACACTAATTGGCATTCAAAGGTTAGGCTTAATTCCCAACAAAACCAACACGTTTCCAAAGGACTGTCTGGTTTAGTTATGTCGAATTCTAGATAGAATCCTCTCTCCAGACATTTGTATTTTAGAGTATAGAACAAAATATATAGAAAGGAATCTCTATTTTGACCACAGAAGGAGTTCCCTTTCATACTCTTTCGTACTTTATTATATATTATCCGTTTATTAATTCGATATGTTCCATGTAAACCGCCTCCCCGGCGATAGTTATTTCTGTTAAATGTGAACCGGAGTGATATGTATTGTATACAGGAACTTCCGGTATATAAAAACCAAAAATAAATAAAAATAAATACTCATTCAACCGATTTATAAAACCTCTGAGGCCCATATTCAGAAGCATTTAGCTGGCTAACGCAGACATTGTCCAGCTACATTCTAAGTGAAGGGGCTGGAATTTAGCTGGATAAGTTAGGAGCATTCCAGGGGCGTAACTGGGAGCAGTTGAGTTAGCCGGCTGTTAACTAGCTAACTGCGATATTCAGAGTTAGCCGGATGCTCAGCCAGCTAAGTCTGGTCGCGGGGATTCAAACTATGAGTCGTAAATCAGTCAGGTTTTCAGGCTATCCCTAATGAATATGCATGAGTTATAAGGCAATGCATGCAAAAATCTCTCTTATGCATATTCCTCAAGAATAGCCTGAAAACCCGACTGGTTTGCCGCCCTCCAGAACTGCAGGTTTATACCCCTGAAATAGAGCGCAGACTGTTGGATTCTGCAGTACAGAACTTGCCCTTTTGGATCCGGAGCCCTATTTGCGCGGGTGCTAGCAGTCGTCTCCGTATAATGAGGATGTGAGAAGAGAGAGAATACTTCTGAAGTCACCGTTTCAATTTTACTGGGCTGTCTCACTTTTTCTTTTTACTTTTGTAATGTCTAAATTTACTTTTATCGTGTCTAAATGAAAGAGCTAGGAAGGAAAACAATGGTCGGTCAAAAAGAACAAGTAAATTAATTTAAAAAAAATTCTGTTTTCAAAAAACATTGTTGCTGGTGTCTCAATGGTTCTTAATATTGGAAGAGAAAGGATGCTCTACTGAGTGGGAAAGCAGCAGGCAACGACCCAGGGAAAGCAGAGTTCGAATCCCACCGCCACTCCTTTATGGCAGAACGATGAGTCGCGGGGAAAAAGGGCTGGGGTGGGCGATAGTGGGCAGCCGGCCGCATCGTGGTGGTGCGGTTCCCCCCCCCCCCCCCGCTGCGGTGCGGCCGCACCGTACGCTATTGCCCCCCACGGTGCCACGAGGAAAAGGCGTCGCTATTTCCCCCCGGTGCCGCCGGCGATAACGTGAAACTCCGCCCAAACCCCGCCCACACTCCTCCCCTTCCCCTAATTTAAATAATGCCGCTGCGATTCCGGCACATTGCAGAATAATGAACGATCCTGTTAGATGGTCCAGGGAGACGGCCATTTTACAACACATCTCGCTTGTCGTAGAATAGCCTGGCCGTGCGCACGCGCGTACGCCGAACCTAAAGTGGGTGCGCGTCTCTGCGCGCAAATCCCGCATCTGCCGCATAAACCAGGGGATTTTGAAAGGGGCACGTGCCGATGCCATTGCCAGCTTTTCCAGCTGGTCCCCAGTTTGCCCAGTTAAGAGCGAGGTCCTCCAAACCCCCTCTAGTTCAACAGCCCTTCCTTCCTCCCAGTTCTCCCCATCCCTTAAAACCTCACAGATCTGCCTAGTTTTCTTTATTTTCATAACTTACTAGTCATCCGTGGCGGAAGTAACATTCCATGGCATGGGGGCCACGTTGCACGCCGGGGCGCACAGGTATTTACGCACACATCTCTGGCTCAAGCCCCTTTCTGAAAGCTTTCGAGCTGTGCGCGCTGCGGGACACACCCGCGGATCCTGGCGGCTTTTAATATCTGCTCGGCACGTGCAGGCCCAACTTATTCCTGCATCCCCTAATTCAAATCCGCCTCTTAGATGGTGAGCCCTTTGGCGATACCCCAATAGTTCCTGAATGTAATCCACTCTGAAGTGCCAAAAAAAAAAAAAAAAAAAGACATGAATTTACGTGTATTATCATTTATACAAAAAAAAAAAAGTGCACAAAATAATTGTGCCCATGCCCAAAACCCTCAAACGTTATAACCATCAACTTGAAAAAGAGACTTCTGTGCTAATGACACATTCTCAGTTCACAAGGTAGTTTGCGTCAGGAGGGCCTCCTCGGGCTGCTACTTTGCGAGCAATCTAATTCTGAAACCGGATTTATTATTTGCTTTTATATACCGGCGTTCACCCAAGGGGATCAGGTCGGTTTACGTAAAATCTAGGGAGATAGTGTGATGACAGGTCACACTACCTTTACATTGAGACATCGTAAAATTACAAGTGAGGCCCTGTAACGCTTAAACTATAACCTTGCAAAACAAAGTGATTATTTTTTTTATCTTAACAATATAACCGCTGACGTTTAAGTTGACTGTTGAGCGTTCTCATTGTGGGACATGTGCGGGGTTAAGGTTCTGCTTGGGGATGACAAGGGGGTTAGCTGTTGGCTGGGGGGGCTTTTTGGAAAAGCCATGTTTTCAGTGATTTCTTGATTTCAACATCACCGTCAGTTTTTACAATTGTTTTAAATACTGAGATTGACAGACCAGTGGGTTGGGTTTTTTTCTTATTTACTTGGCCTGCATGGCTATTGCTATAATTCGCCTTTCTTTATCTGTGCTGTAAATTTTCACAGCTGCCATTGCAAGGTTGCATGAAAGCTGTTTTGCTTTATTGCTGGATATTGTTTAATGTGGCTTTCCTCTTCTTTTTCTTCCTCTTTTAGTCTCTACTGAGTTACTGGCTTTGGAGAAGAGGCCGGGCACGTGGGAAAGGCTGGGTGGGGGAAACGAGAAGTGGCCATTAAAAAACAAAAAAAACCAAAATACAAACCAGAAAGGATCTCTTTTTCCTCCCTGAGAGAGAGGATGTAACATTTGCCGGCTCCCCCTGCTTCTGGATTACAGAAAAATCCTAAGGGGACCCAGCAGGAAGTACATGGGAGGCAGGGAGATACCCAGGCTACTTACGGTTTGCAGGACCCAAAGGAACAGCAAAGGTTTAAATTAAAGCAGAACCTGGAAAGGGAAGTCAGTCTATGTACAGATGTAAACCTGGCATTTCAGATTGGTGTTTTTCTTACTTGCACCTTGTATCCGCCAGCCTGCATGCCCTGCTTTCAAAGGGAAACGCCCCGCAGAGATTTCCTTTGGGAATTAACCTGCAACGTGCGCGGGGACAAAAATACCCGCAGACTTTGCGCCTGACATTGTGTGGGTCGGGTCCACATAGGGAAGAGTGGGGGGGAAATGACATCCCCATGCGTTATTTAGCTCCCTTATTACCTTCCTGTCCATGGCAACACCCCTTCCCTCCACAGTAACGGAAGGGCAATTCTCACAGTCCTGTATTACATGGGGTGAAACACAAAACCTTTTTGGAAAAAATCGTCCTGCCCGCTTTATGGTCTTGCCCTTTTCAGGCCTGGATTTATCAATAGGCTCACTAGCCCCGGGCCTAGGTGGGAAACTCCTGGGGCTGGGGGAGAGCTTCGCGCCAGCTAAGAGTTGCTGCCTCCCAGCTCTGCTGACTCTCACTCAGCGCCTCCTACTTCAGCACAGGAGGCAAAGGCCCTGCTCTGAGCCATATCAGCTGCTTCAGCCCCTCCCCTCCCAGGGCAGAGAACAAAAGGGGAGAGGGGTGAGGCCAGTGAGAGCCTTACCCCAGGGAAGAGGGGGGAGTGAGGTCAGAGCACACAGCAGGGAGCAACCAAAAGCAGCTTGTCTAGGATGGAGTGAGGGACTGAGGGGGCCATAGCACAACAGGGCGAAGGGCAGGAAAAAATACGAAATCTGTCACTGGCCTTTGTGTTACAAAAGCATAGGGAGGAGGACAAATTTAGCAAGAAAAACAGAACTTTTTTCTTCCATCCAGGATAAGTACTTGGGAATTAAAGTTAACATTGCAACCTAGAAGGATAGATGGAATGAAGATTGTATTTCCAACAAGCCGATCCTCTCTGGTGGCTCCCTAGTAGAAGTCTACAGGAAGGCAGGAAGATATTGTCATTATTCTCCTCACTTCAAGAAACTTTATTGGCAGGGTAATTTTCTACGTGTGTAGTTCCTTTACAGAGCAGACTTTCCAGCTGTTACAACTAGCTGGGATTTCTCCATCACTCTGACTCTCTGGAAAGGTGTCAAAAAAGCAAACAGAATGTTGGGAATTATTAGGAAGGGAATGGTGAATAAAACGGAAAATGTCATAATGCCTCTGTATCGTTCCATGGTGAGACCGCACCTTGAATACTGTGTACAATTCTGGTCGCCGCATCTCAAGAAAGATATAATTGTGATGGAGAAGGTACAGAGAAGGGCTACCAAAATGATAAGAGGAATGGAACAGCTCTCTTATGAGGAAAGACTAAAGAGGTTAGGACTTTTCAGCTTGGAGAAGAGACGACTGAGGGGGGATATGATAGAGATGTTTAAAATCATGAGAGGTCTAGAACGGGTAGATGTGAATCAGTTATTTACTCTTTCGGATAATAGAAAGACTAGGGGGCACTCCTTGAAGTTAGCATGTGGCACATTTAAAACTAATCAGAGAAAGTTCTTTTTCACTCAGTGCACAATTAAACTCTGGCATTTGTTGCCAGAGGATGTGGTTAGTGCAGTTAGTATAGCTGTGTTTAAAAAAGAATTGGATAAGTTCTTGGAGGAGAAGTCCATTACCTGCTATTAATTAAGTTGACTTAGAAAATAGCCACTGCTAATACTAGCAATGGTAACATGGAATAGACTTAGTTTTTGGGTACTTGCCAGGTTCTTATGGCCTGGATTGGCCACTGTTGGAAACAGGATGCTGGGCTTGATGGACCCAGCGTGGCATATTCTTATGTTCTTATTTGTTGTAATTATGTAATTCTCTGTGTTCATTTGCAGGAAGAGAAGGAGAATTTTAAAAATTTAAGGGCAAGGTTCCATGTGAGCCAGCAAGACTCAGAAGGAAGTAGAGGTTGTAAACCTCCATCCCCAGGAGGCCAGTCGGTGTTTTCGGCAGCCATGAAGCAAAGACACGGCTTTGTCGCCAACCAGCTGGTGAAGAAGGACGGCTCTGTGAGCGTCTTGCCGACCAAACCACAAGTGCCCAAGAGGATGGATCTGGCGCATGGTCCTCTTTCATCGCCGGCTCCTCAAGCTCGAGTGCAGGATCATCTCAACTCCAAGATCCAAGGAGAAGTGGCTAAGTGTGAGACCAGGGGGTCAACGTCCTCGTCAGACACCAGCCCATGCTCCACCCTTCAGAAACCTGGAGCAAGGAAGGTCTTCCCTGACGGGAGGAGTAAAACTGGCACCTTCGTTTCCGATGTTCCCCAGAGGAGTAAGGCTGCTGAGATCCAACAGAGCCTGATGGAGAAGTTTGCACAAAGTCAAGGGACCACTAGAGCAGCTGCGACAGTCCCTGCCAAAGTGCCATCACTTGCTGTGCCGCAGAAGAGTGCATCGGAAAGCAGTTTAAATATTCCTAAGAGGAAACCCTTACCCAGTGAAAAAGTACTGGGGCCCCGGCCAGAGAAACCTCGTCGTCCCCCTTCAGTAAATCTAGATAAGTTCAGGAAGTCACCCGTCGCTAAAACAGAAAGGTCTTGTGCAAATGGAAACAATTCAGGTTTGTATTAATCGCCCTAGAAAGGAATGACTGCAAGTGGCCCAGGACTGGATCACGAGCCAGCTCTGATATGGGCACTATAGTTTATTATATTACCTTGTGGACTTTGCATTCTCATTCCAGACAGCCTCAGCCCTTCCATGTGATAGAGACATTTGAATACCTCAGTGTATAAATGCCCAAGGAAGAATGCTCTAGCACAAGAATCTCCAAGGGGGTAGACTTAGGAGCAACATCAGAAAATATTTCTTGGGATAAGCATAGAGGAATCCTAGTTGTGGAAAAGTGTGTGTGTGTGTGTGTGAATGCATATGTGGTGGCGGTGGGTTGGGGGTGGGGAGCACGTGTGTGTGTGTGTCTGTCTGTGAATGTACGTGTGGTGGCGGTGGGTTGGGGGTGGGGAGCACGTGTGTGTGTGTGTCTGTCTGTGAATGTACGTGTGGTGGCGGTGGATTGGGAGTGGGGAGCACGTGTGTGTGTGTGTGTGTGTGTCTGTCTGTGAATGTACGTGTGGTGGCGGTGGATTGGGGGCGGGGAGCACGTGTGTGTGTCTGTGTGTGTGTCTATGAATGTATGTGTAGTATCGGTGGGTTGGGGGCGGGAAGCATGTGTGTGTGTGTGTGTTTGTCTGTGAATGTATGTGTGGTATCGGTGGGTTGGCGGCCCTTGCTCAGAACACATTCTCACTCTGGATAGTCACAAAGCCCAACCTGCCGGCCGCCAAAACCCAAGGACTCAACCTGCGGGAGAGGTGGCTGGTGTAGGCGAAGCTCCAGCTGGTCCTGCCTATGGACTTCTTCGCCGGCTGCTGGTGTGGGCTTAGCGAGCTCACTCACTAGGTGGTGCCAACCACATCACAGTCACAGGGTCGACAGTGTCACGAGTGGCTTCTGCTCATCACGCCAGCTTCTCTTCTTTTCATCCTGTGGCAGACACTGCATGGAGCTGGCTTATCCCTTTCCTCTCCCACTCCCTCTCCTCCACTGGCAGGAAGAGTGGGTGGTGCTTAACTGCACAGTTCAACTTCCTGCCTTCCTGAGGTATTACCACGAGACTAACTCAACAGGCAGGAAATTGATGATCTATGCTATTAAACATTGCCCATGAAGGGAGCAGGCGAGAAGGGCGACGGAGGAGGGGGGTGAGCAGTGCTGACCTGTGCTAGTGGTCCTTTCCCTGTCTGCAGCAGTTGGCGCTGAGGTAGGCAGGAGGGAAGCAGCGGCAGAGTCGCTATAATGTGGAGATGGTCCCGGCATGTGAAAAGCAGAGGTCCCTTCGGAGCAGCCATGCTATGCTCTCCCCTCCCTGCTCCTGACTCCCTTCCCTTTGATTATCCTTCAGGATCTGTAACCAGGCCCTAGCTGCTCCTCCCGCTGCCTAGCCCAGGTCTATTTTCTTACCCTCACTCACTGCCTGTACTGCTGCTTGAACTGGGCAGGCATTAGATGGGGGGGGGAAGAAAAGAGGTGCAGAAACAGCTGGGAACTGGTTAGAGGTCCCGCAGGGCCCAGGAACTAAGGGGGAGAGATGCGGAACAAGAAGAGGAGCGTGGGAGGATGGGGGGAGGAGGGAGAGAGGCAAGGACTCATGGATTGGGGTCAAAAGGTGCTAGTTCTGTGGGTAATTGTTATTGAGTTTAGCACCCCCCAAAATATTTTGGAAGTTGGCTTCTAGGAGTGGAGATTTCGTGGGGAGTGGAGACTCAGAGATTATTGGGTGGAGAAGAAGGGGACTGGGCTTTGGGTGGGAGCAGGGGCAGGGTTGAGAAGAATGGGGATTTGGTAGAGTCGGGGGCAAGAGGGCCGGGATTTCAACATTGGGAATGGAGGGGAGCAGGGACTCTAAGAGTGGGTGGGAGAGTGGAAGCTTGGAAAATGAGTGAGGGGGACAAGGAGACTTGAGACTGAGCAGAGGTTTGTAGAGAACCAGGGGGGATTTGGCGATTGGGTGGCATGAGTAAGTGTATAAGATGGGAGGTAGGAAGGGGCTGAAGGGCACGGTGGAATCAAGAGATGATAGGAATAACCTGGGTGAGAGGGACAGGGAGGAGTGAGATGAAAGGAATGTATCTGTCCCAAAATCACAAAAGAGAGGGAATACAAAATATAAGACAATAAGAAATCCTTCTCAAGACAATACGTATGATAACTAAAAAACAAAGGGGTCAATTTTAAAAGATGCGTGCGTGTCCATGTGCGCGCGGTTCCCGGCACGGGCACATGGATGTGCCCATTTTATAACGTGCGCTCGCTAGCATGTGCATGTTATAAAAATCCGTTGGCCGCGCGCACGTGTGTGCCAGGTTTTATAATCCGCATGCAGAAGGCGGAGTGAGGTTTCGTAAAGTTCGTGCAGCGACGCTATTGAGCCTTCCCCAGTTCCCTCCCAGTCCACTCCAATTAAACCTAGCCTGCCTTTCCTCAGAAGTAATTTACGTGCGCCGGCCGCTGGCGCTTGCCTCCTCGGGACAGCGGCTAATGGCCGCTATCTTGGCCACCTCTGTCCTGCCCCTCCCTGCCCAGACCAGGGCCCGGCACTTGTGCGCGTATCGGCACTTATGCGCGTGGTCAGGCCCTTTTGAAAACGTACGCGACGCGCACAGGGCCCGACCACACGCGTAAGTATTGATTTTTATGTGTGCCGGGCTTTTAAATTCGGTCGGAAATGAGGAGAGCAGTATCAGAAAAGCCGGTGCATTGAGGTTAATCCACTGTCTCCCCTCGGGCAGTATCCGTTACATCTACACCATGGATTTAAATCATGTACCGCAAAGCACAAGTTTACCAAAATTACACAATTCTTTTATTTTATTCTACTTAAATTGTAATGCTAATCAGAAAAATAACTGAGACACTGTATACCATTTCTATGTATTGGAAAAACCCAACACAGTCCATGTTTCGGCAAACAACGCCTTCTTCAGGGGTTTTATATTATCATCTAAAATAAAACAAAACATAAAATCAAGCTTCAGATAATATAGACATATAATTCAAGAAAAAACATATATAAGCCACACACACACACACACACACACACACACACACACACACACACACACACGCCATTGGACACTTAAACTGAAAATGGCGGACGTGTTCTCAGCAAAAGGAAATCCCTTCCTGTTTAAAGGGCTAATAACACTTAACTACCCAAATAAAGGAAATGATGTCATATAGAGAAAATATGTCCATCAGCAAGACGAAGGGGGTAGATTTTAAAAGGTGCGCGCGCAGGTTATAAAATCGGGGGTCGGCGCACACAAGGGGCTGCACAATTGTGCACCTTGCAGGTGCCGAGCCGCGCTGCCTCCCCCCGTTCCCTCCCAGGCCCCTCCAAAATCGGAGCGGTGTGTAAGGGAACTTCCCTTTCCCCCTAGCCTGACCTTCCCACCCCTTCCCTTAACCTCCCCCTCCCAGCCCTACTCTAACACTCCCCCCCGACCTTTGTCTTATCTTTTGCGCCTGCCGGCACACGATCCTCCAACCCAGCAGCAAATGGCCGCACTGTCAGAGGCCTCTGGTCCCGCTCCCGGACCACCCCGCCCCTTTACAAGCATCCCGGGGCTTTAGGCCCGGCGCGCGTAACCTTGTTAAGATCTGGCCCCAAGTCTAAAAGCCACCCTATCAATCCTGAAAGCCCAACCAGTCAATTTCCTTATTCAGTCCTTCTGGTTCCACAGTGCCAAAATAATAAATCCACTTTTGCTCCTTTTGCAATAAAATTTTATAAAAAAAAAAAATCCCCTCCCTGTGGTGAGGGTTTGGGTTGCTCTACTACTGCAAAAGTGAGATCAGAAAAACTATGTAGTGCACTAATGGAGCTTCGGTGCGTCCACGATTTATTGCGCTGCCATGTTCTGTCATGCATCACGCAAGCACCATCGTGTTTTACCTCTATGTAGTAAAAGGCTGCAGTAAATAACTCCCACAGAACCACAGCCAGTCAAAGAACGCAAGTGAAAAACATTCCTTTGTCACAAAAGGTAAGGGGGTCCCCTGAAAAAGGTTGCTGACAAACGGAACGTTTATTGCATGGGTAATGATCAAACTTAACTGTCCACTCACTTTTATAAGCCACCCATATGCGTGCATATGCGTCACCATCTCACATCAGGAAGAAAAGGGTGGAATGTGGTCGGCATGAGCGTCCCAGGGCGGGGCCAAGAGATATTGGGCTAGATTTAAAAGGTGTGCGCGGGAGTAGATTTGTTCGCGCAACAAATCTACTCCCGATTTTATAAAATACATGTCGGCCCTGTGCAAGGCTGCGCAAAATCGACGCCTGCGCGCGCCGAGCCGCGCAGCCATCCTCCATTCCCTCCGAGGCCGCTCCGAAATCGGCCCTCGGAGGGAACTTTCCTTCCGGCACCCCCCACCTTCCCCTCCCTTCCCCTATCTAACCCACCCCCAGCCCTAACTAATTCCCCCCCCTACCTTTATTTTACAAGTTACACCTGACCGGGGCAGGAGTAACTGCGCGTGCCCGGGCCGGCTGCAAGCGCACCATGTTCCAGTCCGGGGGCTGGTCCGGATGGCCTGCGGCCAGCCCCTGGGCCGGAATCACGCTCGCGGCCCCCCACCCACGGAACGCCCCCGATGACGTGCCGGCGCGACACGGCCCCCGACACGCTCCCCCAGGAAAAGCCCCAAGACTTACACACGTCCCGGGGCTTGTACGCGCCGCCGAGCCTATGGAAGATAGGCCTCAGCGCGCACAGGGCCGTGGAAGGGGGCAGCTTTTCAGGGGTTACACGCTATTCTTAGGTGCGTATCCCTTTGAAAATCTGCCCCAATTGTGCACAAATAGCTGCACACCATGGATGCGCACCCAGGTGTGTAGCTGAGCACAAATTTACTTCTGCTCTGGAGGAAGTGTAAGTCTCAGCGCATAGTTAAGCTCTGGCATTCATTGCCAGAGGATGTGGTTACAGCAGTTAGTGTAACTGGGTTTAAAAAAGGTTTGGATAGGTTCCTAGAGATAAATCCATAAACTGCTATCATGGTAATCAGTAAGGGGACAGTAGCTTGTGATCTATCTAATGTTTGGGTTACTTGCCAGGTTCTTATGGCCTGGTTTGACCTCTGTTGGAAACAGGATGCTGGGCTTGATGGACCCTTGGTCTGACCCAGTATAGCATGTTCTTATGCTCTTAATTTATTTCAGGCATCTCTGAAGTGTTTGAGGGGTCTGGGTTAACGGAGCGGAGTGCAGACTAAAAGAACCAGGGGTTTGGAGGACCCCAGCTCTAGAATGGGCAAACTGGAAGAAGAACTGGTGAAGCTGGTCGGGGGCTGGACGTGCATCTGTTATAAAATTCTGCCACTTGCGTAGCCCGAAGCTGACTTACGCTGGTGTGTGGGCACAAGCTTAAAGCTGGGAGCACAAGTATACGTACCAGGGTTATTTTATAAAATGTGCGCTCAGGATAGCAAATTGCCACGTGCCCATATATGTGCCACATGTATATGTACGCCTGTTTGAAAGTTTTCACCCCTTCAGAACTACTGGCCTCGCCATGATTAACTGCTTCCTGCCACGGGCTCTCTACAGCTTTGCTCATCCCTTCCAGCAGACCAATGCACTCTCCTCCGAACCAACCTCAGGTCTTCAGAAGGGAGAGTGCTATTTTTATAGGGATGTGCAGGGGATACAATTTTAATTATTTTTCTTTTTCCTACTAGTGGGGTTTTTTTTTGTTACATTTTTTAATTTATGCATGTAAAATGCAGTCAAGCTTTAAGTAGATTTTCGTGCATATAAATACGATTTTTATGCACATAAATTTAATGTCTGCACATAAAAGTAACCAAATAAAAAAATGCACATTCCATTTCCTGCTGCTTCACTTTACGGCAGTATTATAGAGCTGGATTATGTGGGTCATGAGGTTGTTGCAATCCAAACGTCAATTAGCTGCAAGCACTTACTTGCACTGAAAAACACCCAACATTCACTTTTCTATATTGCATGAGCGATACCTTTAAACGTAAAATGACTCCATTTTTTTCCTCAACTCCCACAAGGGCCCCCCCTTGTCTTCTTTTGACTCGCGTGTTTTCTAATCTTCCCCTTCTTGGGTGGTTGGTCTTATTCCCCAGGGGACAATTCACCTCCACTAGTGACTTAGAGACTTTTTTCAACAAAAAATGCATTTTCCAGCTTGGGGAGGAATAAAAAAAAAAAAAAAGAAACATAATCCTCAATCAATCAAACTGTATTTATATCCTGCATTTCTGACAGCTCAATGTGGGGACGATGATTAAATAATATAATATCCCATATTTCTGGAGAGGCTGCAGAGGGGGTGCCACACAGCGGGGCAGCCCTAAATAAATAAACCCTTTTAACCAGCAGCAGGTTTACGTCCCAATTGAAAAGGCGGCGTGCCTTCATGGTTCCAGCGTGGGCATTGCTCTGCACCAGAGTAGTGGCTTTCACCTGGGACGTTCTGCCATCGCCTGACTGGCTTTATCCACTGTATTTAATGGCAGGACCTGTCTATGTGACCTCAGAAGTGTGTGAATAGTTTTCCTGGTGATCTCACGAAAGGTATCGCTTCCCGCAAGGAATCCGGGACCCCCCGGCAGTGTTGCCAGCTGCCAAGCATTTTTTTTTTCCAGCCCAGTGTTGGGTCACCCAATCTGGGCCAAAGGTAGCCCAAAACTCAAAAGTTGGGAAAATAATTTTTACTCTGCATGACAGCACTCAAATGCCTGCATTGTCTGCATACAAGTTTACAAAAATTAACAAAGTATATAAAAAAAGTAAAAAAAAAAAGATTGATAGAAAAGTTATAAAGTCTGGGTTGTCGTGCTCAGTGTGCAGAGCTGCGCCATTCAAGATGTATTAGCAAGGTCGGGGGCCCTGACCCCAGGGCACTAAATATTTATGCTCCGGCCAGGCTGATCCCCTGCACTTTCAGTGCAATATTGTAAAAGCAAGTGAAAATAAAAAAATAAATAAAAATGCACGCGTTATTATGCAGATATTGAATTCTCACACCCAGTTTGGGTTTAGAAAAACATGCTTGGCAAAATACGTGGCGGGCGCGGGAATTGGTCAAGACTCATTAGCGGAAGCATAGAAGATAATTTTAGAGATTTATTTAAAAAAAACTTTCCCAAATTTTGTAGTTCAAATCAACACAGAGATATAAGTGCACATATACTGGCCAACCCCTGCCCCTCCCCCCCCTTCTGCCCAGCAGATTCTCCTCCGGCCATAAATGGGGCGTTGTAAGGGATTTTTTTTTTTTTTTTTTGGTAATGGTGTGGCTAAAGAAAGAAGGGGGTTCTCATACGCACAGAGTCTAAGAATTTTTCAACAAAGCTAAGTTCTTTGCGGCGGCGATGGCCATTCATTTAAGAAGTGACGACAATTAGAATCGGATAAAAGAAAGCCCTTTATTAAAACGCCCGACTCTGGCCGAGTTTCGCTCTTTTTGCACAGAGCTGCCTCAGGGGCAATTCATTCAAGCAGGACTTGGAAAAGTCAATATCGTATTGATTATAACTGCTCGTTATGTGGATTCAATATATATCGAATGCATTCAATTCCATTGCTGACACTACACAGCATCGCTACGTGAACAAATGAAAGTCTAACTGCTTTGGAGTGAAATCATCCGTGCTGTAGGATAATCAATACGATATTGACTTTTCCAAGTCCTGCTTGAATGAATTGCCCCTGAGGCAGCTCTGTGCAAAAAGAGCGAAACTCGGCCAGAGTCGGGCGTTTTAATAAAGGGCTTTCTTTTATCCGATTCTCATTGTCGTCACTGCTACACAGTTCACTGGATCGGTTACCGATTTGTTTTTTGGGTCCATTCATTTAAGAAGCCTTAGTTGGCTCCATGTACATGTAGGCGTGACGGTAGCCATGAAATTATGAAGCATTAAATTAGGTGAATTTATACACATTCGAGCACAACAAAAATGAATACAGGGGAGGTTGGATGGTGTGTTTATGATTAAAAAATAAAAGAAGGTTTTTGACCTGGATGGTTTTACCTTTGAAATATATGAAACCACCACCTTTTGTTAGTAAATTGTGCAGCAGGCTTAAGAAATAGAAAGACCTACATTTGGTAATAAGCAACGACCACTTTAAAGCCTTCCTTTTCTTTGCTGATTTAGATCGGTTGAAACAGAAGATTCCTGCATTGTCCCCGTTACACTCTTGGGCTCACCTGGGCCCCAAGCCTGTATTTCCTCCTGGGCTTCCTCAGCCTGCTAACTCTTCACCAAGGTAAGGGCCCAGTTCTGACTATTTATTCTCCGTCTGCCGATTCCCATAGGGACAGTCCGGCTCCATTCCTCTGGTGATGGTGTTAAAGTCACAGGTTCTCTGATGGTTAGCAATACCCGTGCTTGGATATGATTCCTATGTCTGTGATCAATGCCTGTCAGTGGGGGGTCAGTCGTGGTCAATATTCCATTCCTTGAGGACCAATATATTTGCATTATTCAGCGAGCGTGGCAGGTCCATGTTAGCTGTACGGTCCTATCGTGAGGGACTAGAGCCAGCAACCTTCCGATCGAGAGGATGCCAGCTCTGTGCACCTGCCAAGAAGCGGCAGCTATTGAATATTCCCTCAACTGTAGCTTGTTCTCCCACTGTTGCAGAAGATATGTTTTAGATATTTTCTTATTACCTATAGGTTTCACCAGTCAAACTACCAGCAGGGTCCTTTTCAACGTCTTATAAATCAGTTCACAGGTCTCCATCATATCCAAATATTTCCGGACTTGTTTGTGCTGTTACAGGATAACCACCATAATATTATCCGTCATATGAGGGGGGTGGTGTAGGCTTTGTTAGTGCAGCAGGTAGAGATGGGGAGGATCATATCCTGGGTGAGGGTGTACTGGGTCACCAATGGCTTGCAGCAGCTTTTCCAAAGGCTGAAGTCACCCAGTGTAAGGACTTGGAAAACTTTCCGGCAGAAGGCTATTCACCAGTTTTGATGAACAAAAATAATTTGATCCCATATTTTAAATTGCAGGATTTATTTATTCCAGGCTATTCCTGCCCGGGGGGGCGGGGGAGGGGGGGTGTCACCCTACAGCCAGCACGGCTGCGACCCCCTCTCAATTTTATATTGTACATGTTGGCAGAAAGCCCGTAGTGTGGTCCGCATAGCCAGTGGGTTCTCAGGAGGTCAATAACTGCCCTGGTGAAACTGAAGGGCACTACTCTAGAGCTATTTTCAGTCAACAGATGGGTGCGGGAATGGAGTTAACAGCAGGACTGGACACACAGCACTGTACAGATACCCATAACAGACAGGTCCTGCTCTGTGGAGCTTGCGTTCTAGTGGAAGCCCTAATAATCACACAACTATGCCAGACAAACATGCTTAATGTGAGATGGCCGAGATACCAGTTATCAGTTATATAAACCCACAATAATATACTCCGAGCGCCCGCAAGCCAGGAGCAGGGGGTAGAGAGGCCGTGTTTCCAGTACCCGCAAACCCATTATAGCCATCATTTGCTCTGTGTCCCGATGCCGCTGGCCTGCTAGAGATCCCCAAGAGGCACACCTGGGGGGGGAGGGGGGGTCCTTGCCACACCTCAGTCATCACACGTGGCCCTTCCTCCCAGTCGCTATTAATTTCACGACGGGTACGACGGCTTGCATTGCGGTGGCTGCTCACTGAAGTGGCTCACAATTAGATTATGGTTGCTACTGGCTGGTTTGCTGGTGCGCCCGGGAGTTTGCTGCTGCTGCTCTCGCGTTTCCAGGCAGATTGCCCATGTTCCTCATAATTACACTGCATTCCTCTTTTTTTGATTTATTTCTTCACCTCGCTGAAGGAAACTGCTCTGCAATGCAACCGCAATCCATTACTCAGTCTGCCTGACCGTTAAGTGTGTCTCAACCTCTGTCTAGGGAGCCGGAAGCTTCTTGCACCCTTACTTTTTTTTTTTTTAAAGTTATACTTATATACCACCCTTTTCCTCCCAAAAAGGGACCCGGAGCGGTTTACATCATAAAAAGCAATAAAATACATCAAATGCAACATACACAAAGGCTAATGCAGACCCAGCCACCTCCCTGCTCTCACCAGGGGGAAAACCAGGCCACATCACATTAACTAAACAAAAAACATTCCCCTCTCAAGGTTCCCTTGTGGCCCACAAAAGGCTCTGCCTCTTTGGTGCATCCCTTTAGGTTTAACCTGCCCCCATGATGGCCGCTGGCCTGTTACCCCTTCATCCTCAGCCCACCCCCTCCCCCGGCACTGCAATCCTTGTGGGCCGGGCCCAAAGAGTCCCTCCCAGCAGAGGGACCAGGAGAATGTGGTTCCCGCTGCAGAACTGGCCTCCAGAGGGGACAGGAGCCGCCCCCTACTTGTCTCTCTCTCTCTCTCTCTGCTCTCTGCTAGGGTGCTCGTCACTCCCCCCCCCCCCCCCTCCCAGCAACCTTTGCACCTTGTACAACCTTTCGTTTTAGCAAGTGCAGGCCTCACCTTCTCCAATGTCTTCCCCTGATCTCAGAGGTTGATCATGGTTCTCCCTTTACCAAAAAACATGCAGCAGGTAAAGAGGCGAATTGTGGGGAGCAGGTCCCAAAGCTGAGGTCCTGCCTATCATCAGGGCACGGACTTCTGAAGCCAGATTTAAGTTTCTGGCTAAATTAGGGCAAAGAGGTGCCGAAAGCCTGTAGGCCAGGGTGCTAGGGATGTGCATTCGTTTCATCCGTTTCCTATACAAGCATGTAATATGAAACATATGAAACGAATGCACATCTAATTGACATGTAATGGGAAATGTATGAAACGAATGCACATCCCTAGAGGGTGCTTGCCCAGTTTTGAAATAGCGCATCTTTTACCCAAGGGTTTAATTTCCTGCAAAATCTATAAGGGAAAACAAACCACCTGTAAAGAATTTATGCAAACAAAAGTGCAGTGAGGATGTGTTCCCCAAAAGTGCTCGGTTTAAGAACAGATCAGAAGTACTACGGTGCTTTTCTATGGAAACGTTTGTGAGCGCAGTCTCTTTTTCTCAGCAAGGGTTTTTTTTTTTCCCCCCTTCCAAAAGTTGCAGGAAATTCAGTCCTCGGCCAAACGTTGTGCTGTTTCAAAACTATTTATTGGCCTGAAACTTAAACCTGCCCCATGATGAGTTTTATTTGGCAGCATCAAAGAATGAAAAGTGCAGGGTTTTTAGAAGGAAAAGCAATCAATGTGCTGCCTACCAACGTGAGATCCGGGGATGACGCAGCAAAGCCAGCGAGAGGACCTGCATCACTTTCAGCAACAAAACGTCCTCTCCCTTCAGTCCACAGGGACCTGTGTAAGTTCTACAGCCGTTCCTCCAAATGGCTTTCTTTAAATTTGGCCACTGGTCCGTGCTTAGCATTTGACCCAGGCCGGCTTGAGCTCTGCCTGCGTCTTAGCCCCTCCTCCTCTGATCTGTTCACCCCCGGCTCCATCCATTCAGCCAGGGTGGAAGTCATGGAGGGCCCAGGCTGCTGCATATGGGAATATCGCCCTGCCCCACCCACCCCCAGATGGATCTGCTCCACTAGCAAAAGAAGGCCATGGGATGAGCCCCCGGATACCCCCCCTCCCTTCAGTGCCCACCCCCCTTAACCAGGGATTTAGAACCCCTTTGAATCCTAAAGTGGCCCTTGGGGATGAAACGCTACGATAGGTCAGATGAGATCACATGACAAATAAAATCACTCCCCAGACTTCTAGATATCCGTGTGCCACCCTGGGATCCATGAGAGCCCACGTAATGTGGAAATGTCTCTGAGGAGGAGGTTTTGGAAAGATTCTAGCCAGCTGTCTTTGGGTATTAGCTGGCTAGGCCCAGCTTCTAGAAAATGTGTCCCCACAGAGCAGCTAATTATCGCTCCGTGGTGCGGCCGCACCGTAAGTACTGCGTGGAGGTCGGTCCTTCATTTCAAGAACTAGAGAAGGGCAATAGAAATGATAAAGGGGCTGGAATGGATCCCTATGATGAGAGGCTACACAGGTTAGGACTCTTCAGCTTGGAGAAGATATACCCCAGAGGGGTTTTGATAGAGGTTTATAAAACCATGGGTAGCATAAGAAAAGTTTATAGGGAATGATTTTTTACCCTTTCAAATAGTACTAGGACTAAGGGGGGGGCCATGCCGTAAAACTAACTGGTAACACATTTAGAACAAAATTTAAGAAAGTATTTTTTTTCAGTCGACGCATAATTAAAGTTGTGGAATATGTTGCCAGAAGAGGCAGTCAAGGTTAATGGTATAGCAGGGTTCTAAAAAAATATAAAATTTGGACTGTTCCTGGAGGACAGATCCGTTAATAATAATAGTCAGGCAGGTTTGGGAATTGCCATCCCTTAGTTCTGGGATTAGGCAATAAGTAATGGACTTCCAGATTTCACCTGACCCAGGATGCTGGGTTCAGTGGACCTTTGGGTCTGACCTAGCATAGTACAACTTATGTTCTTACATTTAACTTTTTTTTTAATTAAATGCCCTCGTCTGTCTCTACCCTACTGAGCCGAATTTTTCAGAAATCTGACAGACTGACAAGAATTGATGCAGAGGGTGTACGTGTGAATTCTGAGGGGGAAACTCTCCCTCCACCTTCACCCGATGTTTCTCAAGTTAAATGGCAAACGTGGTTACAAAGAACGGCCTTGGAGCTGTAAGTGTGGAATGGCAGGCAATAAGAAGTAAATTCTACGGTAAGAAAGCCCAGAAATCTGGAGGTAGAAGAAAGTTGTCGGGCTAAAGTTAGTTGGATAATTTGTTCCGTATATTCAGCTGGATATACCCACTTAAAGGTATCCACCAGTGGCTACATGTAGCTGGCTAACTTAAAAACCTAACTAGCTGTGTTTGAATATAACCGTTTAGGTTTTTAAGTTAGTCGGTCTTGTGTGGCTGGATAACTTGCTACTTATCCGGTTATCTTCAAAATATACCCGGGTAAACGGCACTGCTGGAAGCGTAGACTACCCCCTGTATCTTACTCTTCTGTGCTGGAAGCCCTGGGAGCAGGGGAAACGGGTAGGTCGCTCCCGGCAGGGATATCAGGGGAGTTGGAGGAGGGGGCAGAGGCATAATAGGCTCTATGGCCTGCTGGTAGGTGAGTCGGGAGGGGCAGCGACCAGATACGATTTATATTTTTATGAATGGGCAGGTGTGGGGGGAGTGGGGATCCCATTTCTTGTATTTAGTTGGGGTTGGGAAGTGGGAGAATGCATGTCCCATTAGGGCCAGAAGAAATTTTGTTGCCTTGTTGGGGATTGGGTCACAGGCCCTTTTACATGGGTAGACTAGCTCTGGAGCAGGCCTAAATTTATCTGGCTAACCTAACAATATATATCTGATATTCGGCTAGGTTACCCAGATAGCTCAACCCCCTCCCTAGAATGCCCTTTTTTTTATCAGCTATAATTTAGCTGAATAAGTGCCCTGAATATGTCAAATTTGCGATTTAGACGGATAACCTTGAGTTATATTTCCAAATGTTTTTTAATATGGTCCTCCACGTGATTATCAAGTGTCTGTCAGCCACTTTTATTATTGTACTTCTTTTGCATAACAAATTAGGAAAATTAAAAAAAATACAGTGGATGGAGAGGATCCAAGATGGCCGCACACTGAATGTTGAGATATGGAGATCCTGACCTCGTTTCTCCTTATAAGCAGTTTTCTTGCACATTACTTACTTTTTCAATGAGTATGAGGGAAGAGTAAGGCCCATGTCTACCTCGAACAACTCGGGCGTGAAACCCACAAGTCTATGGATTGGCATCTTCTCCCTCCAGTGGACCCTGTGTTTCTCTCCGGTGGCAGGTCATTGGAATGTAAACAGGTTGTAGGTTCATCTGTTCCTCTCCTAGACCTGGAGGTGTCACTCTCCCCAGAGCAGCATCAGATCCCTCTCCAGCCAGTGTTCCACCTTTGCAAGTGTTCCACTTGCAAAGGTGGTTCCTGGATGACAACACGTTGTGCTCCAAGAATGTTCTGGTAGTACCAGAGCCATTGTTGTCAGATGCTGAAGTTATGGTGGCTTCTGGGAAGATGGAGGCTGTATTGAGCCGTTCCGCTATCATTCCTGCTTCTTCCTCTGGCCAAATTGGCGAGTTGGTTTCTTCAGAGAGGTACAATGTTTTTCGCATCCTAAACCACAGATTGTGATGCTGGATGTAATTTGGGAAGCATTATCTAAGCTCTTTCTGCAAGTGGGTCAGTTTCTGGACCAACAACAGGGATTGACATTAAAACTGAAAACATTTCGAGAGTAGTCTGAAGCTGTCTCTCAAAAGGTCTAATTGTTGGATAGTAAAACCCACAGTGCTCAGGAATCTGTGATCATCTTCATTTGATAAATAAAATTAGGAATTTAAAGAATGTCATTAGGCGACATAATCCTCGGTTTATCAACTTTCCGAAGAAAAACATGGTATCTCCCATTGAAATGCTGAGGTCATCTCTTTTTGAGGTTCTGAAGATTCCTGAAAATGTAATACCCCCTGTTTCTAAGGCTTATTATTGCCCATGTATAAAGTTGGCTCAAGATGCAAAAATACCCCAACCTTCTTTGAAGAGCTGAGGAAACTGAAAGTGGACAAAGCCATGGGGCCTGATGAGGTTCATCCCAGGACCTGAGGGAGCTCAGAGATGTGCTGGCGGGTCCGCTGTGTGATCTGTTCAATAGATCCCTAGATAGGGTCACATTGTGCAGTTGATTCGATTTGGGGTTTGGCTGGAATTTTGTGAGCTAGGGAAAACCTGGACCAGTTGCTTGCTGGTTTGAATGGCCAAAATTCAAGTGCACACCTCTCGGTTCCTATTCCTTTTTTTTTCCCCTCCAAAACTCGTCGCTTCAAAGCAGAGTGGTGACGACTCCAGACAAGTGGTCAACATTGAACACGACAGAAAGCCCTGGCTGAAAGTAATTGTTTGGATTTTTTAAGTTGTTTCAGTCATGAGAAATGTTTCCTGCCCACCCGGTAGCCCAAGTGAATTGGAACTGTGGCCACAAGAAAAACAGCAGAATGGGCAGTTTGGACCAATCAAATGGAACCAAGCAGTCCCTGTTTTTAAGGGACATGCATGGAAAAAAAACTTGTTTTTTTTTTAAATTTCAGTTTCTGTTTATTTTGCACTAAAACAAATGGAAGCAAAGCAAAATGACATTGGTTGTTTTTTTCTGTTTTGGATGGGAAACAAAAACAAAAACCCCAAACACTTGTTGTTTCGATGATGTTTTCAAAATAACAGTGCATCCCTATTATTTCTTATGGCAGGTAGCGAAGTGCCGAAAAAGAGGAATCTAAATCTAAATAAATAAATAAACTGAATAGAAGACAAGGCCAAGGTGATTGATCAGATGCTATAATGCAGGGGTCGGGAACCTTTTTGGCTGAGAGAGCCCATGAACGCCACATATTTTAAATGTAATTCCGTGAGAGCCATACTAACTACAACCCCCCCCCCACCCTCCTGACTCCCCCAAGACCTACCAAATTCATTTTACTACAACCCCCCATCCTCCTAACCCCCCCCCCCAAGACTGCCAAAAGTTCCCTGGTGATCCAGCAGGGGTCCAGTGCTCGCAGACAAATCTTTAATAAAAAAGTAAAAATCTACAAAAACCCCCACCCTCCTGATGCCCCCCCAAGACCTCCCAAATTAAATTTACTGCAACTCCCACCCTCCTGACCCCCCCCAAACCTGCAAAAGTCCCTGGTGTCCAGCGGGGGTCCGGGAGCGATCTCCTGGACTTGGGCTGTCGGCTGCCAGTAGTCAAAATGGCGCCGATGGCCCTTGCCCTCACTATGTCACTGGGTCGACCAAATGGCGGCGGGTAGCCCCTGTGACATAGTAAGGGCAAAGGGCCGTCGACGCCATTTTGATTACTGGCAGCCATCGGCCCTTTGCCCTTACTATGTCACAGGGGCTACCGCCGCCTTTGGTCGACCCCAGTGACATAGTAGAGGGCATTCAGCGCCATGTTTTTGACTACTGCAGCGGACAGCCCAAGTCCAGGAGGATCGCTCCCGGACCGCTCCTGGACCCCCGCTGGACCACCAGGGACTTTTGGCAGTCTTGGGGGGTCAGGAGGGTGGGGGTGGTGTAGTAAATTAATTTTGGAGGTCTTGGGGGCCGTCAGGAGGGTGGGGGATTTTGTTAGATTTTTACTTTTTTATTAAGAGATTTGTCTGCGAGCCAGATGCAGCCATCAAAAGAGCCATAGGTTCCTGACCCCTGCTATAATGCACAGCAATTACGTCAGACAGACTCCGTGCAGGGCACTCCATTTAAATTGAATGTTCATGCTAGCAAAAGTCAATTTAGCATAGCAAAAGCATTGGCATTTTGCCACTATGAGAATATGGCAGATGACCAGGAAGGTCCTGGCTATTTCTGCAAGGTCCCAATTCACATTTCTCTCTCTCCGTTGCAGTGAGGCAGAAGAGGATTATGACGACGTGGCAACCATTGAGCCCCTACAGTAAACACACAACGCCTTCTAGAGCACTGAAACGTTCAAGTCCCAACAAGGTACAGCACTGGTTCTGACACTTTTTTACTCCCGGCTTACATATAGCCTTAGAGAAACAGAGATGATATGTCACTCTTAGGATATGATTCTCCATTTTGTTGTATTTGTATACTGCATTCCTTAGGTATAACCCAACCCAAAGCAGTTCACAAAGCAAAAATAATACAATAAAAAGCAATTACACGGGGGCAGATTGGCCTACTGGGGCTTCGGGCATGCTCCAAGGGATATATACCCCGGGAAGCCTATCCCACAAAAAGTTGGGGTTTTGGCAATGCCTAACTGATGGAAAAATGCCGAGGAATGAATAGTGATGGGCAAAGCCCCGGTCAGACCTAATGTACATGTATACAGTGTGTATGTGCATAATTTTACACGCATATTGGTGTCACGGTTTTCTAAAGGGCCATTTCTGCAGGTAAAGCACTCCTTTATCCATGGAAGTCCCTTTGAAAATGACCCTTCTAAAGCATTATATACTTGTGGAGGAAGGGGAAGGTGACATTTTATTTTGGCCAACTGTATAGACCCTGTGCTGACTTAGGTGGGTCAGCGCCAAATATCAGATCTATAAAGCACACAAGTGTTTACTTACTGTAGCCAACCAATTGTACTCAGCATTATTAATGGATAAGACTAACCTTGGTCATCGTTACCAATCTCATATTGTGCCGTCTCATATTTTATGTGCATAGTTTCCTCCCCCCCACCCCCCGATATATAATCTGCTTACCCTTGATAGAGTGCCTAGATTGAGTTTGTTTTTTTTCACCGGCCCCTCAGGGCTGGCGAGATGTCTCCTGCAAGATGATCCCCCAGAGATGCTCCGTGTCTGACAGGGGACACCATGATGGTGCGCGATGTGCCCAGGCCCTGCCAGCCTCATTAGACAGCAGACCCAAACGCTGGTCTGGTGCCCCATTGCGTTGCAATGATATGGCCTGAGCCATGGGCTGGTTCTGCCGCCATCTTTTTTTAGCCCATGCTATACATCAGTTGGGTTATGACAACTTGGGTGCTACCAAATGCCCAGGCATGGCGGTAGGTACTAGACAATGACAACACTGAGGTCACCACACCTCTCCTGCTTTCCTTTGTATTACTATTATAATATGCACCTCTCTAGGAGGTTGATCCTCCTAATCCTAATAGTCGTGGCACCTTCCAGAGCCTGGTGATGTTGGCTGCATGGAGGCCTTCTTTTGCCGCAACAGTAGTTCTCAAATTTGATCCCCCCAAACTCCTGTGCAAGACTGGAATTTTCAGGTTACCCACCACAAATATTCATGAGATGCATTTAGGACAGAACCAAAACTGATTTTGCATATCAGTTACCCTGAAAACCAGGCTTGTTGGGGGGGGGTCATGAGAACCAAATTTAAGAGCCCCGCTGCACCAACACAGTGTGGTTATTTCCTGAAGACGGTTAACCCTTTCTGGTGGTTAAATTTGGTATGACTGATAAGCTCCTACTTTTGTTATGTTATTTATTTATTTTTAAATGATGTTGGTCTGGTTTATAGTAGTATTGTTTTTAATATATTGTTCTTATACATTTATTAATTTTAGTATGGTACAACCACCTTGGGCAGCCATTTTGTCCTGGAAAGTCATTTAGAAATCTTTTAAATAAAGATCTTTTCCCCTACTTCTCAACCATCACTGCCTTTTAGGGCTGCCAACATTTCCATCCTAAACGACAGGCTGATCCAGTCCTGGTTTTACCTTACTACATCCCTGGAACTTACATCCCCCTGCATGCAACAGGGTAAAATCAGGGCCGGCTAAGACTGACCCATAGAACAAGGAACTGCTGACAGCCCTAGGAGGGGGGGGGTGGGGGGGGCCATCATGCTGCTTCGATGTGGTTTTTTTCTGGGTGGGGGAATGGAAACTGTTCAGGATTGCTTTCTCGCTCTGCAGCATAGTGTGGTTAACCCTAGGAAACAGTCGCTATCTGCCTTCAGTCCACGGAGAGCCTCGGCTGCTCTGTCACAGGGCTGACGCCGCGTGGAGCAGGGCCTGGGCGCTTCAGCTGGAATAGATCCCCATCCCTCCGATATATTGAAGGTTAGGGGGCAGCTGGAAACCGTTCCTCCTAACCTGCTGCAGGTATCGCTGGTGCTCCCAAGAGATGCCCAGATGTTAGGAGCGGGGCCGGCGCAGGGACCCCCTGGGTGGTCACCCCAGATTAGTTACCCATGCAGGGACGGCCCTGCCTGCACACCAGGCTGTATGAGAGAGGTTTCCTGCCGTTTGCATGATCAAATTCTACCCAGGCAAATATTGAATTCTAATCCATTCCTGCGCTGCTTCTCTTTCTCTTTCAGCAGAGTACTACGTTGATGTGGAGATGATTCCTGATGACTTTCCCCCTCCTCCTGTCAACCTTCGGTAACAATTTTTATTTTTTGCTTTTGGTATTTGCACTGCCTATATGGGTCCTTACAATTTATTACCTAGGGCTGGCCCCCAGGCCGCAGCTGTAATTTCCTCTCCAGCTGGGTAGGGAGAGCTGTACTACACCCCAAAGGCGATTCGCTTGAGCCTGGAGAAGGAGGAAAGATGGCTGCCAGTCCTGTAGCGCCCCCTTAGGGTCAGGACTGCGGGAAGATTTCATTCTCCTGGCCCTGTACTGATCCCCCCCCACCTCTAAGATTGGGTAGGACACAACTGGCTTTTTACCTGCTACAATTTCCTCCGATACTATAAACAATAATGTCGTTTCATAGTGCCTGTCATTCAACTGGGATCGTTAGGATTAGCATTGTCAGAAAGAAGGTTCATAGCTGCCACGTCACCTGATTACTGGAGGGAGAATTTAGGCCAGGGCTGGTTCGGACCAGGCCCCATCCTGGTACCTGCAGGGCTGGTTTCAAATGGTAGAACGGCAAATACCGTAGTAGGCCCTGGGATTGCCCTATGACTGGCCTAAACCCCCTGCGGGAAGTGGCAGGCTTCCGTCTTTCATTCTCCGTTCTGTTCCCGGCCCTCCACAGGCCTGCGAGCCCTGGCCCTGCTGACGGCCAGATTTCCTTGGAAAAAAACCAGGACTGGCTGAGCTCTCAGAGCCTGCTGCCAGCTGCTTACCATAAAGTGGTTCCTACCCCTGGCATTTAGGCCAGAGGTTCCCAGACTTGTCCCAGCCAGTCAGGGTTTCAGGATTTCCACAAGGAAAACGCACGAGGTAGATTTGCATACGGATGGAAGCAGGGCCTGCAGATCTCTCTCTCGTGCATATTCCTTGTGGATAATCCTCAAAACCAGAGTTCTTTTGTGGCTCTTGAGGACTGCAGTTGGCCACCCCTGTTGTAGTGAAACCTTTTCTTCTTCTGCCTTTCTAAACCGTGCGCCAGAAAGCCCTTGAAACCTGTGCATAGAAAAACTGAAATGGAAGCCGCAATAAGCCAATCCTGAAAAACAAAAAACCAACAACACATCGCCACTCTCCAACAGTGCTGCGCCCTCACCCGCCCTGATCCTGGAATGTCCCCCTCAGAGGCGGCAGTGGCTCCCTGCAAACAGCTGCCGCCCGCCTTCTCCTGGGGCCTGCACAGGCCATCTGTGAAAACGTGGCACAGATGCAGGCACGGGAAATGACGCTGGAGCCACGCAGGCGCCGAGTGATTGGCAGCACCGTGCGGGAGGCGACACGGACTCCCTGTTCCACGGGCCGTGGATCGGCGGATGATTACAGTGAATAGTTACTGTGCTAACACTTTTTTTTTATACAAGTTTTGGCCCTAGCCCATGGCTACAAACGATCCTTCCTTGCTCCCGGCAGGGGGTCTTTGGAAGCAGGCAGGCAGCAAAGAGAAGCCCCAGAGAATTGGGATAAGAGTTGGGACAGCAGTGGAGTCTAATAGAAGCATAGAAATATGTGGCAGAAAAGTCTGCCCAGCAAGCTAGGTAGCTTCCAGCTGTAGCCATGCAGGTCTCCCCCCATACTTAGTTTCCCAAAGTGTCAAAGTCAGGGTCTTTGTTGGTTGCTGTTTGAGTGCAATTCCCCGTACCTCTTGCTGTAGAAGCAGAGAGCAATGTTGGAGTTGCATCAAAAGTATCAGGCT